>NC_064639.1:2133712-2436742 GCF_023864345.2 Schistocerca serialis cubense | reverse complement strand
ATTTAAATACAAAATGCACAATGCCGACTTAAGTACAAGAAGACGGACTCTTCTTACCGACTATGTTTTGAACCATTCCTGTGACACTAGTTATGGATTCCGATGCTTCACTTCAGGTTTACTGTATCCCTCTGACCTTCTTATTGACGATAAAACACAGAAATTGCATCGGAATTATATACAAAAGGCACAATGCCGACTTAAGTACAAGAAGACTGACTCTTCTTACTGTCAATGTCTTGAACCATTCCTGTGACACTAGTAATAGATTCCGATGCTTCACTCCAGGTTTACCGTATCCCTGGGACGTTCTAATTGACGATGAAACACAGAAATTGCATCAGAATTAAATTGAAAAGGCACAATGCCGACTTAAGTAAAAGAAGACTGACTCTTCTTATTGACTATGTTTGGAACCATTGCTGTGACACTAGTTATAGATTCCAATGCTTCACTTCGGGTTTACTGTATCCCTTGGACCATCCTATTGACGATGAGACACAGAAATCGCATCGGAATTAAATAGAAAAAGCACAATGCCGACTCAAGTTCAAGAAGACTGACTCTTCCTACAGTCTATGTTGTGAACCATTCCTGTGACACTAGTTTTTTATTCCGATGCTTAACTTGAGGTTTACTATATCCCTCTGACCTTCTTATTGACGATGAAACACAGAAATTGCATCGGAATTAAATAGATAAGGCACAATGCCGACTTAACTACAAGAAGACTGACTCTTCTTACTGACTATATTTTGAACCACTCCTGTGACACTAGTTATAGATTCCGATGCTTAATTTCTGGATTACTGTATACCACTGACATTCTTAGTGACGATGAAACACAGAAATTGCATCGGAATTAAATACAAAAAAAGCACAATGCCAACTGAAGTACAAGAATACTGACTCATCTTACTGTCTATGATTTGAACCGTTCCTGTGACACTAGTTATAGATTACGATGCTTACCTCCAGTTTTACTGTATCCTTTGGACCTTCTTATTGACGATGAAAAAAAGAAATTGCATCGGAATTAAATACAAAAAGCGCAATGCCGACTTTAGTACAAGAAGACTGACTCTTCTTACTATGTTTTGAACCATTCCTGTGACACTAGTTATAGATTCGGATGCTTCACATCAGGTTAACTGTATCCCTCTGACCTTCGTATTGACGACGAAACACAGAAATTGCTTTGGAATTAAATACAAAAGGCACAATGCCGAATTAAGTACAATAATACTGACTCTTCTTACTGTCTATGCTTTGAACCATTCCTGAGACACTAGTTATAGACTCCGTTGCTTCACTCCAGGTTTACTGTATCCCTTGGACCTTCTTACTGACGATGAAACACAGAAATTGCAATGGAATTAAATACAAAAGGCACAATGCCGAATTAAGTACAATAATACTGACTCTTCTTACTGTCTATGCTTTGAACCATTCCTGAGACACTAGTTATAGACTCCGTTGCTTCACTCCAGGTTTACTGTATCCCTTGGACCTTCTTATTGACGATGAAACAGAGAAATTGCATCATAATTAAATAGAAAAGGCACAATGATAACTTAAGTACAAGAAGACCGACTCTTCTTACTGACTATGTTTTGAACCATACCTGTGACACTAGTCATAGATTCCGATGCTTAACTTCAGGATTACTGTATCCCTCTCTTATTGACGATGAAACACAGAAATTGCATCGGAATTAAATACAAAAGGCACAATGCCGACTTAAGAACAAGAAGACTGACTCTTCTTACTGTCTATGTTTTGAACCATCCCTGTTACACTAGTTATGGATTCCGATGCTTCACTCCAGGTTCACTGTATCCCTTGGACCTTCTTATTGACGATGAAACACAGAAATTGCATCGGAATTAAATACAATAGGCTCAATGCCGACTAAAGTACAAGAAGACTGACTCTTCCTACTGTCTATGTTTTGAACCATTCCTGTGACACTAGTCATAGATTCTGATGCTTCACTTCAGGTTTACTGTATCCCTCTTACCTTCGTATTGACTATGAAACATAGAAATTGCAGCGGAATTAAATACAAAAGGCACAATAGCGACTTACGTACAAGAAGACTGACTCTTCTTACTGACTATGTTTTTAACCATTCATGTGACACTAGTCATAGATACCGATGCTTGACTTCCGGATAACTGTATCCCTCTGACCTTTTTATTGACGATGAAACACAGAAATTGCATCGGCCTTAAATACAAAAGGCACAATGCCGACTTAAGTACAAGAAGACTGACTCTTTTTACTGTCTATGTTTTGAACCATCTCTGTGACACTAGTTATAGATTCCGATGCTTCACTCCAGGTTTACTGTATGCCTTGGACCATCTTGTTGACGATGAAACACAGAAATTGCATCAGAATTAAATAGAAAATGCACAATGATGACTTAAGTACAAGAAGACTGACTCTTCTTACTGATTATTTTTTGAACCATTCCTGTGACGCTAGTTATAGTTTCCGATGCTTCAGTTCAGGTTTACTGTATCCCTTGGACCTTCTTATTGACGTTGAAACACAGAAATTGCGTCGGAATTAAATAGAAAAGGCACAATGCCGACTTAAGTACAAGAATACTGACTCATCTTACTGTCTATGTTTTGAACCATCCCTGTGACACTAGTTATAGATTCCGATGCTTCACTTCAGGTTTACTGCATCCCTCTGACCCTCTTATTGACGATGAAACACAGAAATTGCATCGGAATTAAATACAAATGGCACAATGCCGAATTGAGTACAAGAAGATTGACTCTTCTTACTGTCTATGTTTTGAACCATTCCTGTGACACTAGTTATGGACTCCGATGCTTCACTCCAGATTTACTGTATCCCTTGAACCTTCTTATTGACGATGAAACACAGAAATTGCATCGGAATTAAATACAAAAGGCACAATGCCGACTTAAGTACAAGAAGACTGACTTTTCCTACTGTCTATGTTTTGAACCATTCCTGTGACACTTGTTATAGATCCGATGGTTCATTTCTGGTTTACTGTATCCCTTGGACCTTCTTATTGACGATGAAACACAGAAATTGCATCGGAATTAAATACAAAAGGCACAATGCCGACTTAAGTACAAGAAGACTGACTCTTCTTACTGACTATGCTTTGAACCATTCCTGTGACTCTAGTTATAGATTCCGATGCTTAACTTCATGATTACTGTATCTCTCTGACCTTCTTAGTGACGATGAAACACAGAAATTGCATCGGAATTAAATACAAAAAGCACAATGCCGATTTAAGTACAAGAAAACTGACTCATCTTACTATCTATGTTTTGAACCGTCCCTGTGACGCTAGTTATAGATTCCGCTGCTTCACTACAGGTTTACTGTATCCCTTGGACCTTCTTATTAACGATGAAACACAGAAATTGCATCGGAATTAAATACAAAAGGGACAATACCGACTTAAGTACAAGAAGACTGACTCTTCTTACTGACTATGATTTGAACCATTCCTGTGACGCTAGTCATAGATTGCGATGCTTAACTTCAGGATTTCTGCATCCCACTGACCTTCTTATTGACGATGAAACACAGAAATTGTATCGGAATTAAATACAAAAGGCAAAATGCCGACTTAAGTACAAGACGACTGACTCTTCCTACTGTCTATGTTTTGAACCATTACTGTGACACTAGTTATAAATTCCGTTGCTTCACTTCAGGTTTACTGTATCCCTTGGACCTTCTTATTGACGATGAAACACAGAAATTTCATCGGAATTAAATACAAAAGGCACAATGCCGACTTAAGTACAAGAAGACTGACTCTTCTTACTGTCTATGCTTTGAACCATCCCTGTGACACTAGTTATGGATTCCGATGCTTCACTCCAGGTTCACTGTATCCCTTGGACCTTCTTATTGACGATGAAACACAGAAATTGCATCGGAAATAAATACAATAGGCTCAATGCCGACTAAAGTACAAGAAGACTGACTCTTCCTACTGTCTATGTTTTGAACCATTCCTATGACACTAGTCATAGATTCCGATGCTTCACTTCAGGTTTACTGTATTCCTCTTACCTTCGTATTGACTATGAAACACAGAAATTGCATCGGAATTAAATACAAAAGGCAAAATACCAACTTAAGTACAAGAAGACTGACTCTTCTTACTGTCTATGTTTTTAACCATTCCTGTGACACTAGTCATAGATTCCGATGCTTAACTTCAGGATTACTGTATCCCTCTGACCTTTTTATTGACGATGAAACACAGAAATTGCATCGGAATTAAATACAAAAGGCACAATCCCGACTTAAGTACAAGAAGACTGACTCTTCTTACTGTCTATGTTTTGAACCATCCCTGTGACACTAGTTATAGATTCCAATGCTTCACTCCAGGTTTACTGTATGCCTTGGACCATCTTATTGACGAAGAAACACAGAAATTGCATCAGAATTAAATAGAAAATGCACAATGATGACTTAAGTACAAGAAGACTGACTCCTCTTACTGATTATCTTTTGAACCATTCCTGTGACGCTAGTTATAGTTTCCGATGCTTCACTTCAGGTTTACTGTATATCTTGGACCTTCTTATTGACGTTGAAACACAGAAATTGCGTCGGAATTAAATACAAAAAGCACAATGCCGACTTAAGTACAAGAAGACTGACTCTTCTTACTGACTATGTTTTGATTCTTTCCTGTGACACTAGTTATAGATTCCGATGCTTCACTTCAGGTTTACTTTATCCCTCTGACCCTCTTATTGACGATGAAACACAGAAATTGCATCGGAATAAAATACAAATGGCACAATGCCGAATTGAGTACAAGAAGATTGACTCTTCTTACTGTCTATGTTTTGAACTATTCCTGTGACACTAGTTATGGACTCCGATGCTTCACTCCAGGTTTACTGTATCCCTTGGACCTTCTTATTGACGATGAAAAACAGAAATTGCATCGGAATTAAATTGAAAAGGTACAATGCCGAATGAAGTAAAAGAAGTCTGACTCTTCTTACTGTCTATGTTTTGAACCATTAATGTGACACTAGTTATAGATTACGATGCTTCACTCCAGGTTTACTGTATTCCTTGGACCTTCTTATTGACGATGAAACAGAGAAATTGCATCATAATTAAATAGAAAAGGCGAAATGATGTCTTAAGTACAAGAAGACTGACTCTTCTTACTGACTATGTTTTGAACCATTCCTGTGACACTAGTCATAGATTCCGATGCTTCACTTCAGGATTACTGTATCCCTCTGAACTTCTTATTGACGATGAAACACAGAAATTGCATCGGAATTAAATACAAAAGGCACAATGCCGACTTAAGTACATGTAGACTGACTTTTCCTACTGTCTATGTTTTGAACCATTCCTGTGACACTTGTTATAGATTCCGATGGTTCATTTCTGGTTTACTGTATCCCTTGGACATTCTTATTGACGAAGAAACACAGAAATCGCATCGGAATTAAATACAAAAGGCACAATGCCGACTTAAGTACAAGAAGACTGACTCTTCCAACTGTCTATGTTTTGAACAATTCCTGTGACACTAGTTATAGATTCCGATGCTTCACTTCAGGTTTACTGTATCCCTCTTACCTTCGTATTGACTATGAAAAACAGAAATTGCATCGCTATTATATACAAAAGGCACAATACCGACTTAAGTACTAGAAGACTGACTCTTCTTACTGACTATGTTTTTAACCATTCCTGTGACACTAGTCATAGATACCGATGCTTAACTTCAGGATTACTGTATCCCTCTGACCATTTTATTGGCGATGAAACACAGAAATTGCATCGGCCTTAAATACAAAAGGCACAATGCCGACTTAAGTACAAGAAGACTGAGTCTTCTTACTGTCTATGTTTTGAACCATCCCTGTGACACTAGTTATAGATTCCGATGCTTCACTCCAGGTTTACTGTATGCCTTGGACCATCTTATTGACGATGAAACACAGAAATTGCATCAGAATTAAATAGAAAATGCACAATGATGACTTAAGTACAAGAAGACTGACTCTTCTAACTGATTATTTTTTGAACCACTCCTGTGACGCTAGTTATAGTTTCCGATGCTTCAGTTCAGGTTTACTGTATCCCTTGGACGTTCTTATTGACGTTGAAACACAGAAATTGCGTCGGAATTAAATAGAAAAGGCACAATGCCGACTTAAGTACAAGAATACTGACTCATCTTACTGTCTAAGTTTTGAACCATCCCTGTGACACTAGTTATAGATTCCGATGCTTCACTTCAGGTTTACTGTATCCCTCTGACCCTCTTATTGACGATGAAACACAGAAATTGCATCGGAATTAAATACAAATGGCACAATGCCGAATTGAGTACAAGAAGATTGACTCTTCTTACTGTCTATGTTTGGAACCATTCCTGTGACACTAGTTATGGACTCCGATGCTTCACTCCAGGTTTACTGTATCCCTTGAACCTTCTTATTGACGATGAAACACAGAAATTGCATCGGAATTAAATACAAAAGGCACAATGCCGACTTAAGTACATGTAGACTGACTTTTCCTACTGTCTATGTTTTGAACCATTCCTATGACACTTGTTATAGATTCCGATGGTTCATTTCTGGTTTACTATATCCCTTGGACCATCTTATTGACGATGAAACACAGAAATTGCATCGGAATTAAATACAAAAGGCACAATGCCGACTTAACTACAAGAAGACTGACTCTTCTTACTGACTATGCTTTGAACCATTCCTGTGACTCTAGTTATAGATTCCGATGCTTAACTTCATGATTACTGTATCCCTCTGACCTTCTTAGTGACGATGAAACACAGATATTGCATCGGAATTAAATACAAAAAGCACAATGCCGACTTAAGTACAAGAAAACTGACTCATCTTACTATCTATGATTTGAACCGTCCCTGTGACGCTAGTTATAGATTCCGCTGCTTCACTACAGGTTTACTGTATCCCTTGGACCTTCTTATTAACGATGAAACACAGAAATTGCATCGGAATTAAATACAAAAGGGACAATACCGACTTAAGTACAAGAAGATTGACTCTTCTTACTGACTATGATTTGAACCATTCCTGTGACACTAGTCATAGATTCCGATGCTTAACTTCAGGATTTCTGTATCCCTCTGACCTTCTTATTGACGATGAAACACAGAAATTGTATCGGAATTAAATACAAAAGGCACAATGCCGACTTAAGGACAAGAAGACTGACTCTTCCTACTGTCTATGTTTTGAACCAGTACTGTGACACTAGTTATAAATTCCGTTGCTTCACTTCAGGTTTTCTGTATCACTTGGACCTTCTTATTGACGATGAAACCCAGAAATTGTATCGGAATTAAATACAAAACTCACAATGCCGACTTAAGTACCAGAAGTTGACTCTTCCTACTGACTATGTTTTGAACCATTCCTGTGACACTAGTTATAAATTCCGTTGCTTCATTTCAGGTTTACTGTATCCCTTGGACCTTCTTATTGACGATGAAACACAGAAATTTCATCGGAATTAATTACAAAAGGCACAATGCCGACTTAAGTACAAGAAGACTGACTCTTCTTACTGTCTATGTTTTGAACCATACCTGTGACACGAGTTATGGATTCCGATGCTTCACTCCAGGTTCACTGTATCCCTTGGACCTTCTTATTGACGATGAAAAACATAAAATTGCATCGGAATTAAATTGGAAAGGTACAATGCCGAATGAAGTAAAAGAAATCTGACTCTTCTTACTGTCTATGTTTTGAACCATTAATGTGACACTAGTTATAGTTAACGATGCTTCACTCCAGGTTTACTGTATTCCTTGGACCTTCTTATTGACGATGAAACAGAGAAATTGCATCATAATTAAATAGAAAAGGCACAATGGTAACTTAAGTACAGGAAGACTGTTTCTTCTTACTGACTATGTTTTGAACCATTCCTGTGACACTAGTCATAGATTCCGATGCTTCACTTCAGGATTACTGTATCCCTCTGACCTTCTAATTGACGATGAAACACAGAAATTGCATCGGAATTAAATACAAAATGCACAATGCCGACTTAAGTACATGTAGACTGACTTTTCCTACTGTCTATGTTTTGAACCATTCATGTGACACTTGTTATAGATTCTGATGGTTCATTTCTGGTTTACTGTATCCCTTGGACCTTCTTATTGACGATGAAACACAGAAATTGCATCGGAATTAAATACGAAAGGCACAATGCCGACTTAAGTACAAGAAGACTGACTCTTCCAACTGTCTATGTTTTGAACAATTCCTGTGACACTAGTTATAGATTCCGATGCTTCACTTCAGGTTTACTTTATCCCTCTGACCGTCGTATTGACGAAGAAACACAGAAATTGCATCGGAATTAAATAGAAAAGGCACAATGCCGACTTAAGTACTGGAAGACTGACTCTTATTACTGTCTATGTTTTGAACCATTCCTGTGATACTAGTTATAGATTCCGATGCTTCACTTCAGGTTTACTGTATCCCTTGGACTTTCTTATTGACGATGAAACACAGAAATTGCATCGGAATTAAATACAAAAGGCACAATGCCGACTTAACTACAAGAAGACTGACTCTTCTTACTGACTATGCTTTGAACCATTCCTGTGACTCTAGTTATAGATTCCGATGCTTAACTTCATGATTACTGTATCCCTCTGACCTTCTTAGTGACGATGAAACACAGATATTGCATCGGAATTAAAAAAAAAGCACAATGCCGACTTAAGTACAAGAAAACTGACTCATCTTACTATCTATGTTTTGAACCGTCCCTGTGACGCTAGTTATAGATTCCGCTGCTTCACTACAGGTTTACTGTATCCCTTGGACCTTCTTATTAACGATGAAACACAGAAATTGCATCGGAATTAAATACAAAAGGGACAATACCGACTTAAGTACAAGAAGACTGACTCTTCTTACTGTCTATGATTTGAACCATCCCTGTGACACTAGTTATAGATTCCGATGCTTCACTCCAGGTTTACTGTGTCCCTTGGACCTTCTTATTGACGATGAAACACAGAAATTGTATCGGAATTAAATACAAAACTCACAATGCCGACTTAAGTACCAGAAGTCTGACTCTTCTTACTGACTATGTTTTGAACCAATCCTGTGACACTAGTTATAAATTCCGTTGCTTCACTTCAGGTTTACTGTATCCCTTGGACCTTCTTATTGACGATGAAACACAGAAATTGCGTCGGAATTAAATACAAAAGGCACAATGCAGAATTAAGTACAAGAAGACTGACTCTTCTTACTGTCAATGTTTTGAAACGTTTCTGTGACACTAGTTATAGATTCCGATGCTTCACTCCAGGTTTACTGTATCCCTTGGACCTTCTTATTGACGATGAAACACAGAAATTGCATCGGAATTAAATACAAAAGGCACAATGCCGACTTAAGTACATGTAGACTGACTTTTCCTACTGTCTATGTTTTGAACCATTTCTGTGACACTAGTTATAGATTCCGATGGTTCATTTATGGTTTACTGTATCCCTTGGACCTTTTTATTGACGATGAAACACAGAAATTGCATCGCAATTAAATACAAAAGACACAATGCCGACGTAAGTACAAGAAGACTGACTCTTCCAACTGTCTATGTTTTAAGCATTCCTGTGACACTAGTTATAGATTCCGATGCTTCACTTCAGGTTTACTTTATCCCTCTGACCGTCGTATTGACGAAGAAACACAGAAATTGCATCGGAATTAAATAGAAATGGCACAATGCCGACTTAAGTACTACAAGACTGACTCTTCCTACTGTCTATGTTTTGAACCATTCCTGTGACACTAGTTATATATTCCGATGCTTCACTTCAGGTTTACTGTAACCCTTGGACCTTCTTATTGTCGATGAAACAAAGAAATTGCATCAGAATTAAATACAAAGGCACAATGTCGGCTTAACTACAAGATGACTGACTCATCTTACTGACTATGCTTTGAACCATTCCTGTGACTCTAGTTACTGATTCCGATGCTTAACTTCAGGATTACTGTATCCCTCTGACCTTCTTAGTGACGATGAAACACAGAAATTGCATCGGAATTAAATACAAAAAGCACAATGCCGACTTAATTACAAGAATAACGACTAATATTACTGTCTATGTTTTGAACCGTCCCTGTGACGCTAGTTATAGATTCCGATGCTTCACTACAGGTTTACTGTATCGTTTGGACCTTCTTATTAACGATGAAACACAGAAATTGCATCGGAATTAAATACAAAAGGCACAGTGCCGACTTAAGTACAAGAAGACTGACTCTTCTTACTGTCTATGTTTTGAACGATCCCTGTGACACTAGTCATAGATTCCGATGCTTAACTTCAGGATTACTGTATCCCTTGGACCTTCTTATTGACGATGAAACACAGAAATTGCATCGGAATTAAATACAAAAGGCACAATGCCAACTTAAGTACAAGAAGACTGACTCTTCTTACTGACTATGTTTTGAACCATTCTTGTGACACTAGCTATAGAATCCGATGCTTCACTTCAGGTTTACTGTATCCCTTAAACCTTCTTACTGACGATGAAACACAGAAATTGCATCGGAATTAAATACAAAAGGCACAATGCCGACTTAAGTACAAGAAGACTGACTCTACTGACTGTCTATGTTTTGAACCGTTCCTGTGACTCTAGTTATAGATTCCGATGCTTCACTTCAGGTTTACTGTACCCCTCTGACCTTCTTATTGACGATAAAACACAGAAATTGCATCGGAATTAAATACAAAAGGCACAATGCCGACTTAAGTACAAGGAGACTGACTTTTCTTACTGTCTATGTTTTGAACCATTCCTGTGACACTAGTTATAGAATCCGATAGTTCATTTCAGGTTTACTGTATCCCTCTGACCTTCTTAGTGACGATGAAACACAGAAATTGCATCGGAATTAAATACAAAAAGCACAATGCCGACTTCAGTACAAGAATACTGACTCATTTTACTGTCTATGATTTGAACCGTCGCTGTGACACTAGTTATAGATTCCGATGCTTCACTCCAGGTTTACTGTATCCCTTGGACCTTCTTATTGACAATGAAACACAGAAATTGCATCAGAATTAAATAGAAAATGCACAATGATGACTTAAGTAGAAGAAGCCTGACTCTTCTTCCTGACTATGATTTGAACCGTCCCTGTGACACTAGTTATAGATTCCTATGCTTCACTCCAGGTTTACTGTATCTCTTGGACCTTCTTATTGAAGACGAAACACAGAAATTGCATCGGAATTAAATACAAAAGGCACAATGCCGTCATAAGTATAAGAAGACTGACTCTTCTTACTGACTATGTTTTGAACCATCCCTGTGAAAGTAGTTATAGATTCCGATGATTCACTCCAGGTTTGCTGTGTCCCATGGACCTACTTATTGACAATGAAACACAGAAATTGCATCGGAATTAAATACAATAGGAACAATGTCTACTTAAGTACATGTAGACTGACTCTTCCTACTATCTATGCTTTGAACCATTCTTGTGACACTAGTTTTAGATTCCGATGCTTAACATCAGGATTACTTTATCCCTTGGACCTTCTTATTGACGATGAAACACAGAAATTGCATCGGAATTAAATACAAAAGTAACATTGCCGACTTAAGTACAAGAAGACTGACTCTTCATACTGACTGTGACTTGAACCGTTCCTGTGATTCTAGTTATAGATTCCGATGCTTCACTTCAGGTTTACTGTATCCCTTGGACCTTCTTATTGACGATGAATCTCAGAAATTGCATCGGAATAAAATACAAAATGCACAATGCCGACTTAAGTAGAAGAAGACTGACTCTTCCTACTGTCAATGCTTTGAACCATTCCTGTGAGACTAGTTATAGATACCGATGCTTCACTTCAGTTTTACTGTATCCCTCTGATCTTCTTATTGACGATGAAACACAGAAATTGCATCGGAATTAAATACAAAAGGCACAAGGCCGACTTAAGTACAAGAAGATTGACTCTTCTTACTGTCTATGATTTGAACCATTCCTGTGACACTAGTTATAGATTCCGATGCTTCACTCCAGGTTTACTGTATCCCTTGGACCTTCTTATTGACGATGAAACACAGAAATTGCATCAGAATTAAATAGAAAATGCTTAATGATGACTTAAGTACAAGAAGCCTGACTCTTCTTCCTGACTATGATTTGAACCGTCCCTGTGAAACTAGTTATAGATTCCAATGCTTCACTCCAGGTTTACTATATCTCTTGGACCTTTTTATTGAAGATGAAACACAGAAATTGCATCGGATTTAAATACAAAAGGCACAATGCCGACTTAAGTACAAGAAGACTGACTCTTCTTACTGATTATCATTTGAGCCATTCCTGTGACACTTAAATTCCGAGGATTCACTTCAGGTTTACTGTATCCCTTGGACCTTCTTATTGACGATGAAACACAAAAATTGCATCGGAATTAAATACAAAAGGCACAATGCAGAATTAAGTACAAGAAGACTGAATCTTCTTACTGTCTATGTTTTGAACCATTCCTGTGAAACTAGTTATAAATTCCGATGCTACACTAAAGGTTTACTGTATCCCTTGGACCTTCTTATTGACGATGAAACACAGAAAATGCATCAGAATTAAATGGAAAAGGCACAATGCCGACTTAAGTACAAGAAGACTGACGCTCCTTACTGACTATGTTTTGAACCATTCCTGTGACACTAGTTATAGATTCCGATGCTTCACTTCAGGTTTACTATATCCCTTAAACCTTCTTATTGACGATGAAACACAGAAATTGCATCGGAATTAAATAGAAAAGGCACAATGCCGACTTCTACATCTACATCTACATTGATACTCCGTAAGCCATTCAACGGTGTGTGGCGGAGGGCACTTTACGTGCCACTGTCATTACCTCCCTTTCCTGTTCCAGTCGCGTATGGTTCGCGGGAAGAACGACTGTCTGAAAGCCTCCGTGCGCGCTCTAATCTCTCTAATTTTACACTCGTGATCTCCTCGGGAGGTATAAGTAGGGGGAAGCAATATATTCGATACCTCATCCAGAAACGCACCCTCTCGAAACCTGGCGAGCAAGCTACACCGCGATGCAGAGCGCCTCTCTTGCAGAGTCTGCCACTTGAGTTTATTAAACATCTCCGTAACGCTATCACGGTTAGCAAATAACCCGGTGACAAAACGCGCCGCTCTTCTTTGGATCTTCTCTATCTCCTCCGTCAACCCGACCTGGTACGGATCCCACACTGATGAGCAATACTCAAGTATAGGTCGAACGAGTGTTTTGTAAGCCACCTCCTTTGTTGATGGACTACATTTTCTAAGCACTCTCCCAATGAATCTCAACCTGGTATCCGCCTTACCAACAATTAATTTTATATGATCATTCCACTTCAAATCGTTCCGTACGCACACTCCCAGATATTTTACAGAAGTAACTGCTACCAATGTTTGTCCCGCTATCATATAATCATACAATAAAGGATCCTTCTTTCTATGTATTCGCAATACATTACATTTGTCTATGTTAAGGGTCAGTTGCCACTCCCTGCACCAAGTGCCTATCCGCTGCAGATCTTCCAGTACTTCGCTACAATTTTCTAATGCAGCAACTTCTCTGTATACTACAGCATCATCCGCGAAAAGCCGCATGGAACTTCCGACACTATCTACTAGGTCATTTATATATATTGTGAAAAGCAATGGTCCCATAACACTCCCCTGTGGCACGCCAGAGGTTACTTTATCGTCTGTAGACGTCTCTACATTGATAACAACATGCTGTGTTCTGTTTGCTAAAAACTCTTCAATCCAGCCACACAGCTGGTCTGATATTCCGTAGGCTCTTACTTTGTTTATCAGGCGACAGTGCGGAACTGTATCGAACGCCTTCCGGAAGTCAAGAAAAATAGCATCTACCTGGGAGCCTGTATCTAATATTTTCTGGGTCTCATGAACAAATAACGCGAATTGGGTCTCACACGATCGCTGTTTCCGGAATCCATGTTGATTCCTACATAGTAGATTCTGGGTTTCAAGAAATGACATGATACGCGAGCAAAAAACATGTTCTAAAATTCTACAAGAGATCGACGTAAGAGATATAGGTCTATAGTTTTGCGCATCTGCTCGACTTTAGTACAAGAAGGCTGACTCTTCTTACTGTCTATGTTTTGAACCATTCCTGTGACTCTAGTTATAGGTTCCGATGCTTCACTTCAGGTTTACTGTATCCCTCTGACCTTCTTATTGACGATGAAACACAGAAATTGCATCGGAATTAAATACAAAAGGCACAATGCCGACTTAAGTACAAGAAGAATGAGTCTTCTTACGTTCTATGTTTAGAACCAATCCTATGACACTAGTTATAGATTCCGATGCTTCAATTCAGGTCTACTGTATCCCTTGGACCTTCTTATTGACCATGAAACACAGAAATTACATCGGAATTAAATACAAAATGCACAATGCCGACTTAAGTACAAGAAGACTGACTCTTCCTACTGTCTATGTTTAAAACCATTCCTGTGACACTAGTTATAGATTCCGATGCTTCACTCCAGGTTTACTGTATCCCTTGGACCTTCTTATTGACGATGAAACACAGAAATTGCATCGGAATTAAATACAAAAGTAACATTGCCGACTTAAGTACAAGAAGACTGACTCTTCTTACTGACTATGACTTGAACCGTTCCTGTGACACTAGTTATAGATTCCGATGCTTCACTTCAGGTTTACTGTATCCCTTGGACCTTGTTATTGACGATGAAACACAGAAATTGCATCTGAATTAAACACAAAAGGCACAATGCCGACTTAAGTACAAAAAGACTGACTCTTCTTACCGGCTATGTTTTGAACCATTCCTGTGACACTAGTTATAGATTCCGATGCTTCACTTCAGGTATACTGTATCCCTCTGACCTTCTTATTGACGACGAAACACAGATATTGCATCGGAATTAAATACAAAAGGCACAATGCCGACTTCAGTACAAGAAGACTGATTTTTTTTACTGACTATGTTTTGAACCATTCCTGTGACACTAGTTATAGATTCGGATGCTTCACTTCAGGTTTACTGTATCCCTCTGACCTTGTTGACGATAAAAACAGAAATTGCATCGGGATAAATCAGAAAAGGCACAATGCCCACTTAAGTACAAGACGACTGACTTATCTCACTGTCTATGTTTTGAACCGTTCCTGTGACACTAGTTGTAGATTCCGATGCTTAACTTCAGGTTTACTGTATCCCTTGGACCTTCTAATTGACGATAAAACACAGAAATTAGATCGTAAATAAATGGAAAATGCACAATTCCGACTTAAGTACATGAAGACTGATTATTCTTACTGTCTATGTTTTGAACCATTCCTGTGACACTAGTTATAGCTTCCGATGCTTCACTTCAGGTTTACTGTACCCCTTGGACCCTCTTATTGACGACGAAACACAGAAATTGCATCGGATTTAAATACAAAAGGCACAATACCGACTTAAGTACAAGAAGACTGACTCTTCTTACTGTCTATGTTTTGAACCATTCCTGTGACACTAGTTATAGATTCCGATGCTTCACTTCAGGTTTACTGTATCCCTTGGATCTTCTTATTGTCGATGAAACACAGAAATTGCATCGGAATTAAATACAAAAGGCACAATGCCGACTTAAGTATAGGAAGACTGACCCTTCCTACTGTCATTGTTTTGAACCATTCCTGTGACACTTGTTATAGATTCCGTTGCTTCACTTCAGGTTTACTGTATCCCTCTGATGTTCTTATTGACGATGAAACACAGAAATTGCATTGAAAATCAATACAAAAGGCACAATGCCGACTTAAGTACAAGAAGACTGACTCTTCTTACTGTCTATGTTTTGAAGCATTCTTGTGACACTAGTTATAGATTCCGATGCTTCACTTCAGGTTTACTGTATCCCTTGGAACTTGTTATTGACGATGAAACACAGAAATTGCATCTGAATTAAACACAAAAGGCACAATGCCGACTTAAGTACAAAAAGACTGACTCTTCTTACCGGCTATGTTTTGAACCGTTCCTGTGACACTAGTTATAGATTCCGATGCTTCACTTCAGGTATACTGTATCCCTCTGACCTTCTTATTGACGATGAAACACAGAAATTGCATCGGAATTAAATACAAAAGGCACAATGCCGACTTCAGTACAAGAAGACTGATTTTTTTTACTGACTATGTTTTGAACCATTCCTGTGACACTAGTTATAGATTCAGATGCTTCACTTCAGGTTTACTGTATCCCTCTGGACCTTCTTATTGACGATAAACACAGAAATTGCATCGGAATAAAATAGAAAAAGCACAATCCCGAATTAAGTACAAGACGACTGATATTTCATACTGTGTGTGTTTTGAACCGTTCCTGTGACACTAGTGTTAGATTCCTATGCTTCACTTCAGGTTTACTCTATCGTTTGGACCTTCTTATTGACGATTAATCACAGAAATTGCATCGGAGTTAAATACAAAAGGCACAATGCCGACTTAAGTACAAGAAGACTGACTCTTCTTACTGACTATGTTTTGAACCATTCCTGTGACACTAGTTATAGATCCCGATGCTTCACTTCAGGTTTACTGTATCCCTCTGACCATCTCATTGACGAGGAAACACAAAAATTGCATCGGAATTAAATAGATACGCCACAGTGCCTACTTAAGTACGAGAAGACTGACTCTTCTTACTGGCTATGTTTTGAACCATTCCTGTGACACTAGTTATAGATTCCGATGCTTGACTTCGGTTTTACTGTATCCCTTGGACCTTCTAATTGACGATGAAACACAGAAATTGCATCGGAATTCAATACAAAAGGCACAATGCCGACTTCAGTACAAGAAGACTGATTTTTTTTACTGACCATGTTTTGAACCATTCCTGTGACACTAGTTATGGATTCGGATGCTTCACTTCAGGTTTACTGTATCCCTCTGACCTTTTTATTGACTACAAACACAGAAATTGCATCGGAATAAAATAGAAAAGGCACAATGCCGACTTAAGTACAAGACGACTAACTTTTCTTACTGTCTATGTTTTGAACCGTTACTGTGACACTAGTTGTAGATTTCGATGCTTCACTTCAGGTTTACTGTATCATTTGGACCTTCTTATTGACGATGAAACACAGGAATTGCATCGGAGTTAAATACAAAAGCCACAATGCCGACTTAAGTACAAGAAGTCTGACTCTTCTTACTGACTATGTTTTAAACCATTCCTGTGACACTAGTTATAGATCCCGATGCTTCACTTCAGGTTTACTGTATCCCTCTGACCTTCTTATTGACGAGGAAACACAGAAATTGCATCGGAATTAAATAGATACGCCACAGTGCCTACTTAAGTACGAGAAGAGTGACTCTTCTTACTGGCTATGTTTTGAACTATTCCTGTGACACTAGTTATAGATTCCGATGCTTGACTTCGGTTTTACTGTATCCCTTGGACCTTCTTATTGACGATGAAACACAGAAATTGCATCGGAATTAAATACAAATGGCACAATGCCGACTTAAGTACAAGAATACTGACCCTTCTTTCAGTCTATGATTTGAACCATTCCTGTGACACTAGTTATAGATTCCAATGCTTAACTTCAGGTTTACTGTATCCCTTGGACCTTCTTATTGACGATAAAGCACAGAAATTGCATCGGAATTAAATACAATAGGAACAATGTCGACTTAAGTACAAGTAGACTGAGTCTTCCTACTGTCTATGCTTTGAACCATTCCTGTGACACTAGTTTTAGATTCCGATGCTTAACTTCAGGATTACTGTATCCCTTGGACCTTCTTATTGACGATGAAACACAGAAATTGCATCGGAATAAATACAAAAGCCACAATGCCGACTTAAGTACAAGAAGACTGACTCTTCTTCCTGTCTATGTTTTGAACCATCCCTGTGACACTAGTTATAGATTCCGATGCTTCACTCCAGGTTAACTGTATCCCTTGGTCCTTCTTATTGACGATGAAACACAGAAATTATATCGGATTTAAATACAAAAGGCACATTGCCGACTTAAGTACAAGAAGACTGACTCTTCTTACTGATTATGATTTGAGCCATTCCTGTGACACTTAAATTCCGAGGATTCACTTCAGGTTTACTGTATCCCTTGTACCTTCTTATTGAGGATGAAACACAAAAATTGCATCGGAATTAAATACAAAAGGCACAATGCAGAATTAAGTACAAGAAGACTTAATGTTCTTACTGTCTATGTTTTGAACCATTCCTGTGACACTAGTTATAAATTCCGATGCTAAACTCCAGGTTTACTGTATCCCTTGGACCTTCTTATTGACGATGAAACACAGAAATTGCATCGGAATTAAATACAAAAGGCAAAATGCCGACTAATGTACAAGAAGACTGACTCTTCTTACAGTGTATGTTTTGAACCATTCCTGTGACACTAGTTATAGATTCCGGTGCTTCACTCCAGGTTTACTGTATCCCTTGGACCTTCTTATTGACGATGAAACACAGAAATTGCATCAGAATTAAATAGAAAGGGCAGAATGCCGACTAAAGTACAAGAAGACTGACGCTTCTTACTGACTATGTTTTGAACTATTGCTGTGACACTGGTTATATTTTCCGATGCTTCACTTCAGGTTTACTGTATCCCTTGGACCTTCTTATTGACGATGAAACACAGATATTGCATCGGAATTAAATAGAAAAGGAACAATGCTGATTTAAGTACAAGAAGACTGACTCTTCTTACTGTCTATGTTTTGAACCATTCCTGTGACACTAGTTTTGGATTCCGATGCATCACTCCAGGTTTACTATATCCTGTGGACCTTCTTATTGACGATGAAACACAGAAATTGCATCAGAATTAAATAGAAAAGGCACAATGCCGACTTAAGTACAAGAAGACTGACCCTCCTTGCTGACTATGTTTTGAACCATTCCTGTGACACTAGTTATAGATTCCGATGCTTCACTTCAGGTTTACTATATCCCTTAAACCTTCTTATTGACAATGAAACACAGAAATTGCATCGGAATTAAATAGAAAAGGCACAATGCCGACTTCTACATCTACATCTACATTGATACTCCGCAAGCCACCCAACGGTGTGTGGTGGAGGGCACTTTACGTGCCACTGTCATTACCTCCCTTTCCTGTTCCAGTCGCGTATGGTTCGCGGGAAGAACGACTGTCTGAAAGCCTCCGTGCGCGCTCTAATCTCTCTAATTTTACACTCGTGGTTTCCTCGGGAGGTATAGGTAGGGGGAAGCAATATATTCGATACTTCATCCAGAAACGCACCCTCTCGAAACCCGGCGAGCATGCTACACTGCGATGCAGAGCGCCTCTCTTGCAGAGTCTGCCACTTGAGTTTATTAAACATCTCCGTAACGCTATCACGGTTACCAAATAACCCGGTGACAATACGCGCTGCTCTTCTTTGGATCTTCTCTATCTCCTCCGTCAACCCGACCTGGTACGGATCCCACACTGATGAGCAATACTCAAGTATAGGTCGAACGAGTGTTTTGTAAGCCACCTCCTTTGTTGATGGACTACATTTTCTAAGCACTCTCCCAATGAATCTCAACCTGGAACCCGCCTTACCAACAATTAATTTTATATGATCATTCCACTTCAAATCGTTCCGTACGCACACTCCCAGATATTTTACAGAAGTAACTGCTACCAATGTTTGTCCCGCTATCATATAATCATACAATAAAGGATCCTTCTTTCTATGTATTCGCAATACATTACATTTGTCTATGTTAAGGGTCAGTTGCCACTCCCTGCACCAAGTGCCTATCCGCTGCAGATCTTCCTGTATTTCGCTACAATTTTCTAATGCAGCAACTTCTCTGTATACTACAGCATCATCCGCGAAAAGCCGCATGGAACTTCCGACACTATCTACTAGGTCATTTATATATATTGTGAAAAGCAATGGTCCCATAACACTCCCCTGTGGCACGCCAGAGGTTACTTTAACGTCTGTAGACGTCTCTCCATTGATAACAACATGCTGTGTTCTGTTTGCTAAAAACTCTTCAATCCAGCCACACAGCTGGTCTGATATTCCGTAGGCTCTTACTTTGTTTATCAGGCGACAGTGCGGAACTGTATCGAACGCCTTCCGGAAGTCAAGAAAAATAGCATCTACCTGGGAGCCTGTATCTAATATTTTCTGGGTCTCATGAACAAATAAGGCGAGTTGGGTCTCACACGATCGCTGTTTCCGGAATCCATGTTGATTCCTACATAGTAGATTTTGGGTTTCCAGAAATGACATGATACGCGAGCAAAAAACATGTTCTAAAATTCTACAAGAGATCGACGTAAGAGATATAGGTCTATAGTTTTGCGCATCTGCTCGACTTAAGTACAAGAAGGCTGACTCTTCTTACTGTCTATGTTTTGAACCATTCCTGTGACTCTAGTTATAGATTCCGATGCTTCACTTCAGGTTTACTGTATCCCTCTAACTTTCTTATTGACGATGAAACACAGAAATTGCATCGGAATTAAACACAAAAGGCACAATGCCGACTTAAGTACAAGAAGACTGACTCCTCTTACGTTCTATGTTTTGAACCAATCCTATGACACTAGTTATAGATTCCGATGCTTCAATTCAGGTCTACTGTATCCCTTGGACCTTCTTATTGAACATGAAACACAGAAATTACATCGGAATTAAATACAAAATGCACAATGCCGACTTAAGTACAAGAAGACTGACTCTTCCTACTGTCTATGTTTAAAACCATTCCTCTGACACTAGTTATAGATTCCGATGCTTCACTCCAGGTTTACTGTATCCCTTGGACCTTCTTATTGACGATGAAACACAGAAAATGCATCGGAATTAAATACAAAAGTAACATTGCCGACTTAAGTACAAGAAGACTGACTCTTCTTACTGACAATGACTTGAACCGTTCCTGTGACACTAGTTATAGATTCCGATGCTTCACTTCAGGTTTACTGTATCCCTTGGACCTTGTTATTGACGATGAAACACAGAAATGGCATCTGAATTAAACACAAAAGGCACAATGCCGACTTAAGTACAAGACGACTGACTCTTCTTACTGACTATGTTTTGAACCATTCCTGTGACACTAGTTATAGATTCGGATGCTTCACTTCAGGTTTACTGTATCCCTCTGACCTTCTTATTGACGATAAACACAGAAATTGCATCGGAATAAAATAGAAAAGGCACAATGCCGACTTAAGTACAAGACGACTGACTCTTCTTACTGACTATGCTTTGAACCATTCCTGTGACACTAGTTATAGATTCCGATGCTTCACTTCAGGTTTACTGTATCCCTCTGACCTTCTTATTGACGAGGAAACACAGAAATTGCATCGGAATTAAATAGATACGCCACAGTGCCTACTTAAGTACGAGAAGACTGACTCTTCTTACTGGCTATGTCTTGAACCATTCCTGTGACACTAGTTATAGATTCCGATGCTTGACTTCGGTTTTACTGTATCCCTAGGACCTTCTTATTGACGATGAAACACAGAAATTGCATCGGAATTAAATACAAAAGGCAAAATGCCGACTTAAGTACAAGAAGACTGACTCTTCTTACTGTCTATGTTTTGAAGCATTCTTGTGACACTAGTTATAGATTCCGATACTTCACTTCAGGTTTACTGTATCCCTTGGACCTTGTTATTGACGATGAAACACAGAAATTGCATCTGAATTAAACACAAAAGGCGCAATGCCGACTTAAGTACAAAAAGACTGACTCTTCTTACCGGCTATGTTTTGAACCGTTCCTGTGACACTAGTTATAGATTCCGATGCTTCACTTCAGGTATACTGTATCCCTCTGACCTTCTTATTGACGATGAAACACAGAAATTGCATCGGAATTAAATACAAAAGGCACAATGCCGACTTCAGTACAAGAAGACTGATTTTTTTTACTGACTTTGTTTTGAACCATTCCTGTGACACTAGTTATAGATTCAGATGCTTCACTTCAGGTTTACTGTATCCCTCTGGACCTTCTTATTGACGATAAACACAGAAATTGCATCGGAATAAAATAGAAAAGGCACAATGCCGACTTAAGTACAAGACGACTGACATTTCTTACTGTGTATGTTTTGAACCGTTCATGTGACACTAGTTGTAGATTTATATGCTTCACTTCAGGTTTGCTGTATCATTTGGACCTTCTTATTGACGATGAATCACAGAAATTGCATCGGAGTTAAATACAAAAGGCACAATGCCGACTTAAGTACAAGAAGACTGACTCTTCTTACTGACTATGTTTTGAACCATTACTGTGACACTAGTTATAGATCCCGATGCTTCACTTCAGGTTTACTGTATACCTCTGACCATCATATTGACGAGGAAACACAAAAATTGCATCGGAATTAAATAGATATGCCACAGTGCCTACTTAAGTACGAGAAGACTGACTCTTCTTACTGGCTATGCTTTGAACCATTCCTTTGACACTAGTTATACATTCCGATGCTTGACTTCGGTTTTACTGTATCCCTTGGACCTTCTAATTGACGATGAAACACAGAAATTGCATCGGAATTAAATACAAAAGGCACAATGCCGACTTCAGTACAAGAAGACTCATTTTTTTTTACTGACTATGTTTTGAACCATTCCTGTGACACTAGTTCCAGATTCGGATGCTTCACTTCAGGTTTACTGTATCCCTCTGACCTTCTTATTGACGATAAACACAGAAATTGCATCGGAATAAAATAGAAAAGGCACAATGCCGATATAAGTACAAGACGACTGACTTTTCTTACTGTCTATGTTTTGAACCATTCCTGTGACACTAGTCATAGAATCCGATGCTTCACTTCCGGTTTACTGTTTCCCTTGGACCTTCTCATTGACGATGAAACACAGAAATTGCATCGGATTTAAATACAAAAGGCACAATACCGACTTAAGTACAAGCAGACTGACTCTTCTTACTGACTATGCTTTGAACCATTCCTGTGACACTAGTTATAGATCCCGATGCTTCACTTCCGGTTTATTATATCCATCCGACCTTCTTATTGACGAGGAAACACAGAAATTGTATCGGAATTAAATAGAAACGCCACAATGCCTACTAAGGTACAAGAAGACTGACTCTTTTTACTGGCTATGTTTTGAACCATTCCTGTGACACTAGGTATAGATTCCGATGCTTAACTTCAGGTTTACTGTAACCCTTGGACCTTCTTATTGACGATGAAACACAGAAATTGCATCGTAATTAAATAGAAAATGCACAATGCAGACTTAAGTACATGAAGACTGATTCTTCTTACTGTCTATGTTTTGAACCATTCCTGTGGCACCAGTTAAAGCTTCCGATGCTTCACTTCAGGTTTACTGTATCCCTTGGACCTTCTTATTGTCGATGAATCACAGAAATTGCATCGGAATTAAATACAAAAGGCACAATGTCGACCTAACTACAAGAAGACTGACGCTTCCTACTGTCAATGCTTTGAACCATTCCTGTGACACTTGTTATAGATTCCGATGCTTCACTTCAGGTTTACTGTATCCCTCTGATATTCTTATTGCCGATGAAACACAGAAATTGCATCGAAAATAAATACAAAAGGCACAATGCCGACTTAAGTACAAGAAGACTGACTCTTCTTACTGTCTATGTTTTGAACCATTCCTTTGACACTAGTTATAGATTCCGATGCTTCACTTCAGGTTTACTGTATCCCTTGGACCTACTTATTGACGATGAAACACAGAAATTGCATCGGAATTAAACACAAAAGGCACAATGAAGACTTAAGTACAAAAAGACTGACTCTTCTTAATGACTATGTTTGAACCATTCCTGTGACACTAGTTATAGATTCCGATGCTTCACTTCAGGTTTACTGTATCCCTTGGACCTACTTATTGACGATGAAACACAGAAATTGCATCAGATTTAAACACTAAACGCACAATGCCGACTTAAGTACAAAAAGACAGACTCTTCTTACTGACTATGTTTTGAGCCATTCCAGTGACACTAGTTATAGATTCCGATGCCTCACTTCAGGTTTACTGTATCCCTTGGACCCTCTCATTGGCGATGAAACACAGAAATTGCATCGTAATTAAATAGAAATGTCACAATGCCGACTTAAGTACAAGAAGACTGACTCTTCTTACTGTCTATGTTTAGAACCATTCCTGTGACACTAGTTATAGATTCCGATGCTTCACTTCAGGTTTACTGTATCCCTTGGACCTTCTTATTGACGATGAAACACAGAAATTGCATCGGAATTAAATAGAAAAGGCACAATGCCGACTTAAGTTCAAGACGACTGACTTTTCTTACTGTCTATGTTTTGAACCATTCCTGTGACACTAGTCATAGAATCCGATGCTTCACTTCCGGTTTACTGTTTCCCTTGGACCTTCTCATTGACGATGAAACACAGAAATTGCATCGGATTTAAATACAAAAGGCACAATACCGACTTAAGTACAAGCAGACTGACTCTTCTTACTGACTATGCTTTGAACCATTCCTGTGACACTAGTTATAGATCCCGATGCTTCACTTCCGGTTTATTGTATCCATCCGACCTTCTTATTGACGAGGAAACACAGATATTGTATCGGAATTAAATAGAAACGCCACAATGCCTACTAAGGTACAGGAAGACTGACTCTTTTTACTGGCTATGTTTTGAACCATTCCTGTGACACTAGGTATAGATTCTGATGCTTGACTTTCGTTTTACTGTATCCCTTGGACCTTCTTACTGACGATGAAACACAGAAATTGCATCGGAATTAAATACAAAAGGCACATTACCGACTTAAGTACAAGAAAACTGACTCTTCTTACTGACTATGTTTCGGACCATTCCTGTGACACTAGTTATAGATTCCGATGCTTCACTTCAGGTTTACTGTATCAATTGGACCTTCTTATTGACGATGAAACACAGAAATTGCATCGGAATTAAATAGAAAAGGCACAATGCCGACTTAAGTTCAAGACGACTGACTTTTCTTACTGTCTATGTTTTGCACCATTCCTGTGACACTAGTCATAGAATCCGATGCTTCACTTCCGGTTTACTGTTTCTCTTGGACCTTCTTATTGACGATGAAACACAGAAATTGCATCGGAATTAAATAGAAAAGGCACAATGCCGACTTAAGTACAAGAAGACTGACTCTTCTTACTGACTTTGCTTTGAAGCATTCCTGTGACACTAGTTATAGATTCCGATGCTTCACATCAGGTTTACTGTATCCCTCTGACCATCTTATGTACGATGAAACACAGAAATTGCATCGCAATTAAATGCAAAAGGCACAATGCCGACTTATGAACATGTAGATTGACTTT
Organism: Schistocerca serialis cubense; assembly: GCF_023864345.2. Taxonomy (NCBI): domain Eukaryota; kingdom Metazoa; phylum Arthropoda; class Insecta; order Orthoptera; family Acrididae; genus Schistocerca; species Schistocerca serialis. The sequence goes on along the minus strand of NC_064639.1, from coordinate 2,411,212 downwards.
TCCTACTGTCTATGATTTGAACCATTCCTGTGACACTAGTCATAGAATCCGATGGTTCATTTCAGGTTTACTGTATCCCTCTGACCTTCTTAGTGACGATGAAACACAGATATTGCATCGGAATTAAATACAAAAAGCGCGGTGCCGAATAAAATACAAGAAGACTGACTCTTCTTCTTGTCTACGCTTTGAACCATTCCTGTGACACTAGTTACAGACTCAGATGCTTCACTCCAGGTTTACTGTATCCCTTGGACCTTCTTATTGACGATGAAACACAGAAATTGCATTGGATTTAAATACAAAAGGCACAATGCCGACTTAAGTACAAGAAGACTGGCTCATCTTACTGATTATGATTTGAGCCATTCCTGTGACACTTAAATTCCGATGATTCACTTCAGGTTTACTGTATCCCTTGGACCTTCTTATTGACGATGAAACACAGAATTTGCATCGGAAATAAATACAAAAGGCACAATGCCGACTTAAGTACAAGAAGATTGACTCTTCTTACTGTCTATGCTTTGAACCATCCCTGTGACACTAGTTATAGATTCCGATGCTTCACTCCAGGTTAACTGTATCCCTTGGTCCTTCTTATTGACGATGAAACACAGAAATTGCATCGGATTTAAATACAAAAGGCACAATGCCGACTTAAGTACAAGAAGACTGGCTCTTCTTACTGATTATGATTTGAGCCATTCCATTGACAATTAAATTCCGATGATTCACTTCAGGTTTACTGCATCCCTTGGACCTTCTTATTGACGATGAAATACAAAAATTGCATCGGAATTAAATACAAAAGGCAGAATGCAGAATTAAGTACAAGAAGACTGACTCTTCTTTCAGTCTATGTTTTAACCATTCTTGTGACACTAGTTATAGATTCCGATGCTTAACTCCAGGTTTACTGTATCCCTTGGACCTTCTTTTTGACGATGAAACACAGAAATTACATCGGAATTAAATACAAAAGGAACAATGCCGACTTAAGTACAAAAAGTCTGACTCTTCCTACAGACTATGGCTTGAACCGTTCCTGTGACACTAGTTATAGATTCCGATGCTTCACTTCAGGTTTACTGTATCCCTTGGACCTTCTTATTGACGATGAAACACAGAAATTGCATCGGAATTACATAGAAAAGGCACAATGCCGACTTAAGTACATGAAGACCGACTCTAATTACTGTCTATGTTTTGAACCATTCCTGTGACACTAGTTATCGTTTTCGATGCTTCATTTCAGGTATACTGTATCATTTGGACCTTCTTATTGACGATGAAACACAGAAATTGCATCGGAATTAAAATACAAAATCACAATACCGACTTAAGTACAAGAAGACTGACTCTTCCTACTGTCAATGTTTTGAACCATTCCTGTCACACTAGTAATACATTCCGATGCTTCACTTCAGGTTTACTGTATCCCTCTGATCTTCTTAGTAACGATAAACACAGATATTGCATCGGAATAAAATGCAAAAGGCACAATGCCGACTTAAGTACAAGAAGACTGACCCTTCTTAATGTCTATGCTGTGAACCATTCCTGTGACACTAGTTACAGATTCCGATGCTTCACTTTAGGTTTACTGTATCCCTCTGACTTTCTTATCGACGATGAAACACAGACCTTGCAGCGGAATTGAATACAAAAGGCACAATGCCGACTTAAGTACAAGAAGACTGACTCTTTTTACTGACTATGTTTGAACCATTCTTGCGACACTAGTTATAGATTGCAACGCTTCACTTCATGTTTACTGTATCCCTCTGACCTTCTTGTTGACGATGAAACACAGAAATTGCATCGGAATTAAATAGAAATGTCACAATGCCGACATAAGTACAAGAAGACTGACTCTTCTTACTGTCTATGTTTTGAACCATTCCTGTGACACTAGTTATAGATTCCGATGCTTCACTTCAGGTTTACTGTATCCCTTGGACCTTCTTATTGACGATGAAACACAGTAATTGCATCGGAATTAAATCAAAAAGGCACAATGCCGACTAAAGTACAAGACGACTGCCTTTTCTTACTGTCTATGATTTGAACCGTTCCTGTGACACTAGTTATAGATTCCAATGCTTCACTCCAGGTTTACTGTGTCCCTTGGACCTACTTATTGACGATGAAACACAAAGATTGCATCGGAATTAAATACAATAGGAACAATGTCGACTTCAGTACAAGTAGAATGACTCTTCCTACTGTCTATGCTTTTAACCATTCCTGTGACACTAGTTTTAGATTCCGATGCTTAACTTCAGGATTACTTTATCCCTTGGACCTTCTTATTGACGATGAAACACAGAAATTGCATCGGAATTAAATACAAAAGGCACAATGCCGACTTAAGTACAAGAAGACAGACTCATCTTACTGTCTATGGTTTGAACCATCCCTGTGACACTAGTTATAGATTCCGATGCTTCACTCAAAGTTAACTGTATCCCTTGGTCCTTCTTATTGACGATGAAACACAGAAATTGCATCGGAATTAAATACAAAAAGCACAATGCCGACTTAAGTACAAGAAGACTGACTCTTCTTACTGACTATGTTTTGAACCATTCCTGTGACACTAGTCATAGATTCCGATGCTTAACTTCAGGATTACTGTATCCCTTGGACCTTCTTATTGACGATGAAACACAGAAATTGCATCGGAATTAAATACAAAAGGCACAATGCCGACTTAAGTACAAGAAGACAGACTCTTCTTACTGACTATGTTTTGAACCATTCTTGTGACACTAGCTATAGATTCCGGTGCTTCACTTCAGGTTTACTGTATCCCTTAAACCTTCTTATTGACGATGGAACACAGAAATTGCATCGGAATTAAATACAAAAGGCACAATGCCGACTTCAGTACAAGAAGACTGACTCTACTGACTGTCTATGCTTTGAACCATTCCTGTGACTCTAGTTATAGATTCCGATGCTGCACTTCAGGTTTACTGTAGCCCTCTAACCTTCTTATTGACGATGAAACACAGAAATTGCATCGGAATTAAATACAAAAGGTACAATGCCGACTTAAGTACAAGAAGACTGACTCTTCTTACTGTGTATGTTTTGAACCATTCCTGTGACACTAGTTATAGATTCCGATGCTTCAATTCAGGTCTACTGTATCCCTTGGACCTTCTTATTGTCGATGAAACACAGAAATTGCATCGGAATTAAATACAAAAGGCACAATGCCGACTTAAGTACAAGAAGACTGATTCTTCTTACTGACTTTGTTTTGAAGCATTCCTGTGACACTAGCTGTAGATTCCGATGCTTCACATCAGGTTTACTGTATCCCTCTGACCATCTTATGTACGATGAAACACAAAAATTGCATCGCGATTAAATAAAAAAGGCACAATGCCGACTTATGTACATGTATATTGACTTTTCCTACTGTCTATGATTTGAACCATTCCTGTGACACTAGTCATAGAATCCGTTGGTTCATTTCAGGTTTACTGTATCCCTCTGACCTTCTTAGTGACGATGAAACACAGAAATTGCATCGGAAGTAAATACAAAAATCGCAATGCCGAATAAAGTACAAGAAGACTGACTCTTCTTCCTGTCTACATTTTGAACCATTCCTGTGACACTAGTTATAGACTCCGATGCTTCACTCCAGGTTTACTGTATCCCTTGGACCTACTTACTGACGATGAAACACAGAAATTCCATCGGAATTAAATACAATAGGAACAATGTCGACTTAAGTACAAGTATACTAACTCATCCTACTGTCTATGTTTTGAACCATTCCTGTGACACTAGTTTCAATTCCGATCCTTAACTTCAGGATTACTGTATCCCTTGGCCCTTCTTATTGACGATGAAACACAGAAATTGCATCGGATTTAAATACAAAAGGCACAATGCCGACTTAAGTACAAGAAGACTGACTCTTCTAACTGATTATGATTTGAGCCATTCCTGTGACACTTAAATTCCGATGATTCACTTCAGGTTTACTGCATCCCTTAGACCTTCTTATTGACGATGAAATACAAAAATTGCATCGGAATTAAATACAAAAGGCACAACGCAGAATTAAGTACAAGAAGACTGACTCTTCTTACTGACTATGTTTTGAACCATTGCTGTGACCTTAGTTATAGATTCCGATGCTTCACTTCAGGATTACTGTATCCCTTGGACCTTCTTACTGACGGTGAAACACAGATATTGCATCGGAATTAAATAGAAAAGGAACAATGCCGACTTAAGTACAAGAAGACTGACTCTTCTTATTGTTTATGTTTTGAACCATTCCTGTGACACTAGTTTTGGATTCCGATGCATCACTTCAGGTTTACTGTATCCCTTGGACCTTCTTATTGACGATGAAACACAGAAATTGCATCGGAATTTAATAGAAAAGGCACAATGCCAACTAAAGTACAAGAAGACTGACGCTTCTCTCAGTCTATGTTTTAACCATTCCTGTGACACTAGTTATAGATTCCGATGCTTAACTTCAGGTTTACTGTATCCCTTGGACCTTCTTATTGACGATGAAACACAGAAATTACATCGGAATTGAATACAAAAGGAACAATGCCGACTTAAGTAAAAGAAGACTGACTCTTCCTACTGTCAATGTTTTGAACCATTCCTGTCACACTAGTAATACATTCCGATCCTTCACTTCAGGTTTACTGTATCCCTCTGATCTTCTTATTGACGATAAACAAAGATATTGCATCGGAATAAAATAGAAAAGGCACAATGCCGACTTAAGTACAAGAAGACTGACCCTTCTTACAGTCTATGCTTTGAACCACTCCTGTGACACTAGTTATAGATTCCGATGCTTCACTTCAGGTTTTATGTATCATTTGGACCTTCTTATTGACGATGAAACACAGAAATTGCATCGGAGTTAAATACAAAAGGCACAATGCCGACTTAAGTACAAGAAGACTGAGTCTTCTTACTGACTATGTTTTGAACCATTCCTGTGACACTAGTTATAGATCCCGTTGCGTCACTTCAGGTTTACTGTATCCCTCTGACCTTCTTATTGACGAGGAAACACAGAAATTGCATCGGAATTAAATAGATACGCCACAGTGCCTACTTAAGTACGAGAAGACTGAGTCTACTTACTGGCTATGTTTTGAAACATTCCTGTGACACTAGTTATAGATTCCGATGCTTGACTTCGGTTTTACTGTATCCCTTGGACCTTCATATTGACGATGAAACACAGATATTGCATCGGAATTAAATACAAAAGGCACAATGCCGACTTAAGTACAAGAAGACTGACCCTTCTTACAGTCTATGCTTTGAACCACTCCTGTGACACTAGTTATAGATTCCGATGCTTAACTTCAGGTTTACTGTATCCCTTGGACCTTCTTATTGACGATGAAACACAGAAATTGCATCGTAATTAAATAGAAAAGCACAATGCCGACTTAAGTACATGAAGACTGATTCTTCTTACTGTCTATGTTTTGAACCATTCCAGTGACACTCGTTATAGCTTCCGATGCTTCAGTTCAGGTTTACTGTATCCCTTGGACCCTCTTATTGACGATGAAACACAGAAATTGCATCGGAATTAAATACAAAAGCCACAATACCGACTTAAGTACGAGAAGACTGACTCTTATTACTGACTATGCTTTGAACCATTCCTGTGACACTAGTTATAGATTCCGATGCTTCACTTCAGGTTTACTGTATCCCTTGGACCTTGTTATTGACGATGAAACACAGAATTTGCATCGGAATTAAATAAAAAAGGGACAATGCCGACTTAAGTACAAGAAGACTGTCCCTTCCTACTGTCAATGTTTTGAACCATTCCTTTGACACTTGTTATAGACTCCGATGCTTCACTTCAGGTTTTATGTATCACTTGGACCTACTTATTGACGATGAAACACAGAAATTGCATCGGAATTAAACACAAAAGGCACAATGCCGGCTTAAGTACAAAAAGACTGACTCTTCTTAATGACTATGTTTTGAACCATTCCTGTCACACTAGTTATAGATTCCGATGCTTCACTTCAGGTGTACTGTATCCCTTGGACCTACTTATTGACGATGAAACACAGAAATTGCATCGGAATTAAACACAAAAGGCACAATACCGACTTAAGTACAAGAAGACAGACTCTTCTTACTGTCTATGTTTTGAACCATTCCTGTGACACTAGTTATAGATTCCGATGCTTCACTTCAGGTTTTATGTATCACTTGGACCCTCTTATTGACGATGAAACACAGAAATTGCATCAGAATTAAAAACAAAAGGCACAAACAGACTTAAGTACAAGAAGACAGACTCTTCTTACTGTCTATGTTTTGAACCATTCCTGTGACACTAGTTATAGATTCCGATGCTTCACTTCAGGTTTTATGTATCACTTGGACCTACTTATTGACGATGAAACACAGAAATTGCATCGGAATTAAACACAAAAGGCACAATGCCGGCTTAAGTACAAAAAGACTGACTCTTCTTAATGACTATGTTTTGAACCATTCCTGTCACACTAGTTATAGATTCCGATGCTTCACTTCAGGTGTACTGTATCCCTTGGACCTACTTATTGACGATGAAACACAGAAATTGCATCGGAATTAAACACAAAAGGCACAATGCCGACTTAAGTACAAAAAGACTGACTCTTCTTACTGACTATGTTTTGAACCATTCCAGTGACACTAGTTATAGATTCCGATGCTTCACTTCAGGTTTACTGTATACCTCTGACCCTCTTATTGACGATGAAACACAGAAATTGCATCGGAATTAGATATAAAAGGCACAATGCCGACTTAAGTACAAGAAGTCTGACTCTTTTTACTGACTATGTTTTGAACCATTCCTGTGACACTAGATATAGATTAGGATGCTTCACTTCAGGTTTACTGTATCCCACTGACATTCTTGTTGACGATGAAACACAGAAATTGCATCGGAATTAAATAGAAAAGGCACGATGCCGACTTAAGTACAAGACGACTGACTTTTCTTACTGTCTATGTTTTAAACCATTCCAGTGACACTAGTTATAGATTCCGATGCTTCACTTCCGGTTTACTGTATCCCTTGGACCTTCTCATTGACGATGAAACACAGAAATTACATCGGAATTAAATACAAAAGGCACAATGCCGACTTAAGTACAAGAAGACTGACTCTTCTTACTGACTATGTTTTGAACCTTTCCTGTGACACTAGTTATAGATCCCGATGCTTCACTTCCGGTTTACTGTATCCCTCCGACCTTCTTATTGACGAGGACACACAGAAATTGTATCGGAATTAAATAGAAACGCCACAATCCCTACTAAAGTACAAGAAGACCGACTCTTCTTACTGGCTATGCTTTGAACCATTCCTGTGACACTAGTTATAGATTCTGATGCTTGACTTCCGTTTTACTGTATCCCTTGGACCTTCTTACTGACGATGAAACACAGGAATTGCAACGGAATTAAATACAAAAGGCACAATGCCGACTTAAGTACAAGAAGACTGACCCTTCTTAATGTCTATGATTTGAATCATTCCTGTGACACTAGTTACAGATTCCGATGCTTCACTTCGGGTTTACTGTATCCCTCTGACCTTCTTATTGACGATGAAACACAGAACTTGCATCGGAATTAAATACAAAAGGCACAATGCCGATTTAAGTACAAGAAGACTGACTCTTCTTACTGACTATGTTTTGATCCATTCCTGTGACACTAGTTACAGATTGCAACGCTTCACTTCAGGTTTACTGTATCCCTCTGACCTTCTTATTGACGATGAAACACAGAACTTGCATCGGAATTAAATACAAAAGGCACAATGCCGACTTAAGGACAAGAAGACTGACTCTTCTTACTGACTATGTTTTGAACCACTCCTGTGACACTAGTTATAGATTCCGATGCTTCACCCCAGGTTTACTGTATCACTTGGACCTTCTTATTGACGAAGAAACACAGAAATTTCATCGGAATTAAATAGAAAAGGCTCAATGCCGACTTAAGTACAAGAAGACTGACTCTTTTTACTGACTATGTTTTGAACCATTCCTGTGACACTAGTTATAGCTTCCGATGCTTCACTTCAGGTTTACTGTATCCCTTGGACCTTCTTATTGACGATGAAACACAGAAATTGCATCGGAATTAAATACAAAAGGCAAAATGCCGACTTAAGTACATGAAGACTGACTCTTCTTACTTTCTATGCTTTTAACCATTCCTGTAACACTAGTTATTGATTCCGATGCTTCACTTCAGGTTTACTGTACACCTTCGACCTTCTTATTGACTATGAAACACAGAAATCGCATCGGAATTAAATACAAAAGGCACAATGCCGACTTAAGTACAAGAAGACTGACTCTTCCTACTGTCTATATTTTGAACCATTACTGTGACACTAGTTATAGATTCCGATGCTTCACTTCAGGTTTACTGTATCCCTCTGACCTTATTGCCGATGAAACACAGAAATTGCATCGGAATTAAATAGAAAAGGCACAATGCCGACTTAAGTACAAGAAGGCTGTCCCTTCTTCTTTGTCTATGCTTTAAACCATTCCTGTGACACTAGTTATAGATTCCGATGCTTCACTTCAGGTTTACTGTATCCCTTGCACCTTCTTATTGACGATGAAACAAAGAAATTGGTTCGGAATTCTATACAAAAGGCACAATGCCGACTTAGCTACAGGAAGACTGACTCTTCTTACTGACTATGCTCTGAACCATTCCTGCGACACTAGTTATAGATTCCGATGCTTAACTTCAGGATTACTGTATCCCTCTGACCTTCTTAGTGACGATGAAATACAGAAATTGCATCGGAATTAAATACAAAAAGCACAATGCCGACTTAAGTACAAGAATACTGACTCATCTTACTGTCTATGATTTGCACCATTGCTGTGACACTAGTTATAGATTCCGATGCTTCACTCCAGGTTTACTGTATCCCTTGGACCTTCTTATAGACGATGAAACACAGAAATTGCATCGGAATTAAATACAAAAGGCACAATGCCGACTTAAGGACAAGAAGACTGACTCTTCTTACTGACTATGTTTTGAACCATTCCTGTGACACTAGTTATAGATTCCGATACTTCACTTCAGGTTTACTGTATCCCGCTGACCTTCTTATTGACGATGAAACACAGATATTGCATCGGAATTAAATACAAAAGGCACAATACCGACTTAAGTACGAGAAGACTGACTCTTCTTACTGACTATGCTTTGAACCATTCCTGTGACACTAGTTATAGATTCCGATGCTTCACTTCAGGTTTACTGTATCCCTTGGACCTTCTTATTGACGATGAAACACAGAATTTGCATCGGAATTAAATAAAAAAGGGACAATGCCGACTTAAGTACAAGAAGACTGACCCTTCCTACTGTCAATGTTTTGAACCATTCCTTTGACACTTGTTATAGACTCCGATGCTTCACTTCAGGTTTACTGTATCCCTCTGATCTTCTTATTGACGATGAAACACAGAAATTGCATCGAAAATAAATACAAAAGGCACAATGCCGACCTAAGTACAAGAAGACTGACTCTTCTTACTGTCTATGTTTTGAACCATTCCTGTGACACTTGTTATTAATTCCGATGCTTCACTTCAGGTTTACTGTATCCCTTGGACCCTCTTATTGACGATGAAACACAGAAATTGCATCAGAATTAAAAACAAAAGGCACAATACCGACTTAAGTACAAGAAGACTGACTCTTCTTACTGTCTATGTTTTGAACCATTCCTGTGACACTAGTTATAGATTCCGATGCTTCACTTCAGGTTTTATGTATCACTTGGACCTACTTATTGACGATGAAACACAGAAATTGCATCGGAATTAAACACAAAAGGCAAAATGCCGGCTTAAGTACAAAAAGACTGACTCTTCTTAATGACTATGTTTTGAACCATTCCTGTCACACTAGTTATAGATTCCGATGCTTCACTTCAGGTGTACTGTATCCCTTGGACCTACTTATTGACGATGAAACACAGAAATTGCATCGGAATTAAATACAAAAGGCACAATGCCGACTTAAGTACAAGAAGACTGACTCTTCTTACTGACTATGTTTTGAACCATTCCTGTGACACTAGTTATAGATTAGGATGCTTCACTTCAGGTTTACTGTATCCCACTGACATTCTTGTTGACGATGAAACACAGAAATTGCATCGGAATTAAATAGAAAAGGCACGATGCCGACTTAAGTACAAGACGACTGACTTTTCTTACTGTCTATGTTTTAAACCATTCCAGTGACACTAGTTATAGATTCCGATGCTTCACTTCCGGTTTACTGTATCCCTTGGACCTTCTCATTGACGATGAAACACAGAAATTGCATCGGAATTAAATACAAAAGGCACAATGCCGACTTAAGTACAAGAAGACTGACTCTTCTTACTGACTATGTTTAGAACCTTTCCTGTGACACTAGTTATAGATCCCGATGCTTCACTTCCGGTTTACTGTATCCCTCCGACCTTCTTATTGACGAGGACACACAGAAATTGTATCGGAATTAAATAGAAACGCCACAATCCCTACTAAAGTACAAGAAGACTGACTCTTCTTACTGGCTATGCTTCGAACCATTCCTGTGACACTAGTTATAGATTCTGATGCTTGACTTCCGTTTTACTGTATCCCTTGGACCTTCTTACTGACGATGAAACACAGAAATTGCAACGGAATTAAATACAAAAGGCACAATGCCGACTTAAGTACAAGAAGACTGACCCTTCTTAATGTCTATGATTTGAACCATTCCTGTGACACTAGTTACAGATTCCGATGCTTCACTTCGGGTTTACTGCATCCCTCTGACCTTCTTATTGACGATGAAACACAGAAATTGCATCGGAATTAAATACAAAAGGCACAATACCGACTTAAGTACAAGAAGACTGACACTTCGTACTGTCTATGTTTTGAACCATTCCTGTGACACTAGTTATAGATTCCGATACTTCACTCCAGGTTTACTGTATTCCTTGGACCTTCTTGTAGACGATGAAACACAGAAGTTGCATCGGAATTAAATACAAAAGGCACAATGCCGACTTAAGTACAAGAAGACTGACTCTTCCTACTGTCTATATTTTGAACCATTACTGTGACACTAGTTATAGATTCCGATGCTTCACTTCAGGTTTACTGTATCCCTCTGACCTTATTGCCGATGAAACACAGAAATTGCATCGGAATTAAATAGAAAAGGCACAATGCCGACTTAAGTACAAGAAGGCTGTCCCTTCTTCTTTTTCTATGCTTTAAACCATTCCTGTGACACTAGTTATAGATTCCGATGCTTCACTTCAGGTTTACTGTATCCCTTGCACCTTCTTATTGACGATGAAACAAAGAAATTGGTTCGGAATTCAATACAAAAGGCACAATGCCGACTTAGCTACAGGAAGACTGACTCTTCTTACTGACTATGCTCTGAACCATTCCTGCGACACTAGTTATAGATTCCGATGCTTAACTTCAGGATTACTGTATCCCTCTGACCTTCTTAGTGACGATGAAATACAGAAATTGTATCGGAATTAAATACAAAAGGCACAATGCCGACTTAAGGACAAGAAGACTGACTCTTCTTACTGACTATGTTTTGAACCATTCCTGTGACACTAGTTATAGATTCCGATACTTCACTTCAGGTTTACTGTATCCCGCTGACCTTCTTATTGACGATGAAAGACAGATACTGCATCGGAATTAAATACAAAAGGCACAATGCCGACTTAAGTACAAGAGGACTGACTCTTCTTACTGTCTATGTTTTGGACCATTCCATTGACACTAGTTATATATTCCGATTCTCACTCCAGGTTTACCGTTTCCCTTGGACCATCTTATTGACGATGAAACACAGAAATTGCATCGGAATTAAATAGAAAAGGCACAATGCCGACTTAAGTACAGGAAGACTCAATCTTTTTACTGACTATGTTTTAAACCATTCCTGTGACACTAGTTATAGATTCCGATGGTTCACTTCAGGTTTGCTGTACCCCTTGGACCTTCTTATTGACGATGAAACACAGAAATTGCATCGGAATTAAATACAAAAGGCAAAATGCCGAGTTAAGGACAAGAAGACTGACGCTTCTTTCTGACTATGTTTGAACCATTCCTGTGACTCTAGTTATAGATTCCGATGCTTCACTTCAGGTTTACTGTATCCCTCTGACCTTCTTATTGACGATGAAACACAGATATTGCATCGGAATTAAATACAAAAGGCACAATACCGACTTAAGTACGAGAAGACTGACTCTTCTTACTGACTATGCTTTGAACCATTCCTGTGACACTAGTTATAGATTCCGATGCTTCACTTCAGGTTTACTGTATCCCTTGGACCTTCTTATTGACGATGAAACACAGAATTTGCATCGGAATTAAATAAAAAAGGGACAATGCCGACTTAAGTACAAGAAGACTGACCCTTCCTACTGTCAATGTTTTGAACCATTCCTTTGACACTTGTTATAGACTCCGATGCTTCACTTCAGGTTTACTGTATCCCTCTGATCTTCTTATTGACGATGAAACACAGAAATTGCATCGAAAATAAATACAAAAGGCACAATGCCGACCTAAGTACAAGAAGACTGACTCTTCTTACTGTCTATGTTTTGAACCATTCCTGTGACACTTGTTATTAATTCCGATGCTTCACTTCAGGTTTACTGTATCCCTTGGACCCTCTTATTGACGATGAAACACAGAAATTGCATCAGAATTAAAAACAAAAGGCACAATACCGACTTAAGTACAAGAAGACTGACTCTTCTTACTGTCTATGTTTTGAACCATTCCTGTGACACTAGTTATAGGTTCCGATGCTTCACTTCAGGTTTTATGTATCACTTGGACCTACTTATTGACGATGAAACACAGAAATTGCATCGGAATTAAACACAAAAGGCAAAATGCCGGCTTAAGTACAAAAAGACTGACTCTTCTTAATGACTATGTTTTGAACCATTCCTGTCACACTAGTTATAGATTCCGATGCTTCACTTCAGGTGTACTGTATCCCTTGGACCTACTTATTGACGATGAAACACAGAAATTGCATCGGAATTAAATACAAAAGGCACAATGCCGACTTAAGTACAAGAAGACTGACTCTTCTTACTGACTATGTTTTGAACCATTCCTGTGACACTAGTTATAGATTAGGATGCTTCACTTCAGGTTTACTGTATCCCACTGACATTCTTGTTGACGATGAAACACAGAAATTGCATCGGAATTAAATAGAAAAGGCACGATGCCGACTTAAGTACAAGACGACTGACTTTTCTTACTGTCTATGTTTTAAACCATTCCAGTGACACTAGTTATAGATTCCGATGCTTCACTTCCGGTTTACTGTATCCCTTGGACCTTCTCATTGACGATGAAACACAGAAATTGCATCGGAATTAAATACAAAAGGCACAATGCCGACTTAAGTACAAGAAGACTGACTCTTCTTACTGACTATGTTTTGAACCTTTCCTGTGACACTAGTTATAGATCCCGATGCTTCACTTCCGGTTTACTGTATCCCTCCGACCTTCTTATTGACGAGGACACACAGAAATTGTATCGGAATTAAATAGAAACGCCACAATCCCTACTAAAGTACAAGAAGACTGACTCTTCTTACTGGCTATGCTTTGAACCATTCCTGTGACACTAGTTATAGATTCTGATGCTTGACTTCCGTTTTACTGTATCCCTTGGACCATCTTACTGACGATGAAACACAGAAATTGCAACGGAATTAAATACAAAAGGCACAATGCCGACTTCAGTACAAGAAGACTGACCCTTCTTAATGTCTATGATTTGAACCATTCCTGTGACACTAGTTACAGATTCCGATGCTTCACTTCGGGTTTACTGTATCCCTCTGACCTTCTTATTGACGATGAAACACAGAAATTGTATCGGAATTAAATACAAAAGGCACAATACCGACTTAAGTACAAGAAGACTGACACTTCGTACTGTCTATGTTTTGAACCATTCCTGTGACACTAGTTATAGATTCCGATACTTCACTCCAGGTTTTACTGTATTCCTTGGACCTTCTTGTAGACGATGAAACACAGAAGTTGCATCGGAATTAAATACAAAAGGCACAATGCCGACTTAAGTACAAGAAGACTGACTCTTCCTACTGTCTATATTTTGAACCATTACTGTGACACTAGTTATAGATTCCGATGCTTCACTTCAGGTTTACTGTATCCCTCTGACCTTATTGCCGATGAAACACAGAAATTGCATCGGAATTAAATAGAAAAGGCACAATGCCGACATAAGTACAAGAAGGCTGTCCCTTCTTCTTTGTCTATGCTTTAAACCATTCCTGTGACACTAGTTATAGATTCCGATGCTTCACTTCAGGTTTACTGTATCCCTTGCACCTTCTTATTGACGATGAAACAAAGAAATTGGTTCGGAATTCAATACAAAAGGCACAATGCCGACTTAGCTACAGGAAGACTGACTCTTCTTACTGACTATGCTCTGAACCATTCCTGCGACACTAGTTATAGATTCCGATGCTTAACTTCAGGATTACTGTATCCCTCTGACCTTCTTAGTGACGATGAAATACAGAAATTGTATCGGAATTAAATACAAAAAGCACAATGCCGACTTAAGTACAAGAATACTGACTCATCTTACTGTCTATGATTTGCACCATTCCTGTGACACTAGTTATAGATTCCGATGCTTCACTCCAGGTTTACTGTATCCCTTGGACCTTCTTATAGACGATGAAACACAGAAATTGCATCGGAATTAAATACAAAAGGCACAATGCCGACTTAAGGACAAGAAGACTGACTCTTCTTACTGACTATGTTTTGAACCATTCCTGTGACACTAGTTATAGATTCCGATACTTCACTTCAGGTTTACTGTATCCCGCTGACCTTCTTATTGACGATGAAAGACAGATATTGCATCGGAATTAAATACAAAAGGCACAATGCCGACTTAAGTACAAGAGGACTGACTCTTCTTACTGTCTATGTTTTGGACCATTCCATTGACACTAGTTATAGATTCCGATTCTCACTCCAGGTTTACCGTTTCCCTTGGACCATCTTATTGACGATGAAACACAGAAATTGCATCGGAATTAAATAGAAAAGGCACAATGCCGACTTAAGTACAGGAAGACTCAATCTTTTTACTGACTATGTTTTAAACCATTCCTGTGACACTAGTTATAGATTCCGATGGTTCACTTCAGGTTTGCTGTATCCATTGGACCTTCTTATTGACGATGAAACACAGAAATTGCATCGGAATTAAATACAAAAGGCAAAATGCCGACATAAGTACACGAAGACTGACTCTTCTTACTTTCTATGTTTTGAACCATTCCTGTGACACTGGTTATAGATTCCGATGTTACACTCCAGGTTTACTGTATCCCTCTGACCTTCTTATTAACGATGAAACACAGATATTGCATCGGAATTAAATACAAAAGGCACAATGCCGACTTAAGGACAAGAAGACTGACACTTTTTACTATCCATGCTTTGAACCATTCCCGTGACACTAGTTATAGATTCCGATGCTTCACTGCAGGCTTACTGTGTCCCTTAGACCTTCTTATTGACGATGAAAAACAGAAATTACATCGGAATTAAATACAATAGGCGCAATGCCGACATGAGTACAAGAAGACTGACTCTTCCTACTGTCTATGTTTTGAACCATTCCTGTGACACTAGTTATAGATTCCGATGCTTAACTTCAGGATTACTGTATCCCTCTGACCTTCTTAGTGACGATGAAATACAGAAATTGTATCGGAATTAAATACAAAAAGCACAATGCCGACTTAAGTACAAGAATACTGACTCATCTTACTGTCTATGATTTGCACCATTCCTGTGACACTAGTTATAGATTCCGATGCTTCACTCCAGGTTTACTGTATCCCTTGGACCTTCTAATAGACGATGAAACACAGAAATTGCATCGGAATTAAATACAAAAGGCACAATGCCGACTTAAGGACAAGAAGACTGACTCTTCTTACTGACTATGTTTTGAACCATTCCTGTGACACTAGTTATAGATTCCGATACTTCACTTCAGGTTTACTGTATCCCGCTGACCTTCTTATTGACGATGAAACACAGATATTGCATCGGAATTAAATACAAAAGGCACAATGCCGACTTAAGAACAAGAAGACTGACTCTTATTACTGACTGTGTTTTGGACCATTCCTGTGACACTAGTTATAAATTCCGATGCTTCACTTCGGGTTAACTGTATCCCTTTCACCATCTTATTGACGATGAAACACAGAAATTGCATCGGATATAAATAGAAAAGGCACAATGTCGAATTAAGTACAAGAAGACTGACTCTTCTTACTGTCTATGTTTTGAGCCATTCCTGTGACACTAGTTATAGATTCCGATGCTTCACTCCAGGTTTACTATATCCCTTGGACCTTCTTATTGACGATGAAACACAGAAATTGCATCGGAATTAAATAGAAAAGCCACTATGCCGACTTAAGTACAAGAAGACTGACTCTTCTTACTGTCTATGCTTTGAACCATTCCTGTGACACTAGTTATAGATTCCGATGCTTCACTTCAGGTTTACTGTATCCCTCTGACCTTCTTATTGACGAGGAAACACAGAAATTGCATCGGAATTAAATAGATACGCCACAGTGCCTACTTAAGTACGAGAAGACTGAGTCTACTTACTGGCTATGTTTTGAAACATTCCTGTGGTACTAGTTATAGATTCCGATGCTTGACTTCGGTTTTACTGTATCCCTTGGACCTTCTTATTGACGATGAAACACAGATATTGCATCGGAATTAAATACAAAAAGCACAATGCCGACTTAAGTACAAGAAGACTGACCCTTCTTACAGTCTATGTTTTAACCACTCCTGTGACACTAGTTATAGATTCCGATGCTTAACTTCAGGTTTACTGTATCCCTTGGACCTTCTTATTGACGATGAAACACAGAAATTGCATCGTAATTAAATAGAAAAGCACAATGCCGACTTAAGTACATGAAGACTGATTCTTCTTACTGTCTATGTTTTGAACCATTCCAGTGACACTTGTTATAGCTTCCGATGCTTCAGTTCTGGTTTACTGTATCCCTTGGACCCTCTTATTGACGATGAAACACAGAAATTGCATCGGAATTAAATACAAAAGGCACAATACCGACTTAAGTACGAGAAGACAGACTCTTCTTACTCACTATGTTTGGAACCATTCCTGTGACACTAGTTATAGATTCCGATGCTTCACTTCAGGTTTACTGTATCCCTTGGACCTTCTTATTGACGATGAAACACAGAATTTGCATCGGAATTAAATAAAAAAGGGACAATGCCGACTTAAGTACAAGAAGACTGACCCTTCCTACTGTCAATGTTTTGAACCATTCCTTTGACACTTGTTATTGACTCCGATGCTTCACTTCAGGTTTACTGTATCCCTCTGATCTTCTTATTGACGATGAAACACAGAAATTGCATCAGAATTAAAAACAAAAGGAACAATACCGACTTAAGTACAAGAAGACTGACTCTTCTTACTGTCTATGTTTTGAACCATTCCTGTGACACTAGTTATAGATTCCGAGTCTTCACTTCAGGTTTTATGTATCACTTGGACCTACTTATTGACGATGAAACACAGAAATTGCATCGGAATTAAACACAAAAGGCACAATGCCGGCTTAAGTACAAAAAGACTGACTCTTCTTAATGACTATGTTTTGAACCATTCCTGTCACACTAGTTATAGATTCCGATGCTTCACTTCAGGTGTACTGTATCCCTTGGACCTACTTATTGACGATGAAACACAGAAATTGCATCGGAATGTAACACAAAAGGCACAATGCCGACTTAAGTACAAAAAGACTGACTCTTCTTACTGACTGTGTTTTGAACCATTCCAGTGACACTAGTTATAGATTCCGATGCTTCACTTCAGGTTTACTGTATACCTCTGACCCTCTTATTGACGATGAAACACAGAAATTGCATCGGAATTAGATACAAAAGGCACAATGCCGACTTAAGTACAAGAAGTCTGACTCTTTTTACTGACTATGTTTTGAACCATTCCTGTGACACTAGTTATAGATTAGGATGCTTCACTTAAGGTTTACTGTATCCCACTGACATTCTTGTTGACGATGAAACACAGAAATTGCATCGGAATTAAATAGAAAAGGCACGATGCCGACTTAAGTACAAGACGACTGACTTTTCTTACTGTCTATGTTTTAAACCATTCCAGAGACACTAGTTATAGATTCCGATGCTTCACTTCCGGTTTACTGTATCCCTTGGACCTTCTCATTGACGATGAAACACAGAAATTGCATCGGAATTAAATACAAAAGGCACAATGCCGACTTAAGTACAAGAAGACTGACTCTTCTTACTGACTATGTTTTGAACCTTTCCTGTGACACTAGTTATAGATCCCGATGCTTCACTTCCGGTTTACTGTATCCCTCCGACCTTCGTATTGACGATGAAACACAGAACTTGCATCGGAATTAAATACAAAAGGCACAATGCCGATTTAAGTACAAGAAGACTGACTCTTCTTACTGACTATGTTTTGATCCATTCCTGTGACACTAGTTACAGATTGCAACGCTTCACTTCAGGTTTACTGTATCCCTCTGACCTTCTTATTGACGATGAAACACAGAAATTGCATCGGAATTAAATACAAAAGGCACAATACCGACTTAAGTACAAGAAGACTGACACTTCGTACTGTCTATGTTTTGAACCATTCCTGTGACACTAGTTATAGATTCCGATGCTTCACTCCAGGTTTACTGTATTCCTTGGACATTCTTGTAGACGATGAAACACAGAAGTTGCATCGGAATTAAATCCAAAATTCACAATGCCGACTTAAGGACGAGAAGACTGACTCTTCTTACTGACTATGTTTTGAACCATTCCTGTGACACTAGTTATAGATTCCGATGCTTCACCCCAGGTTTACTGTATCACTTGGACCTTCTTATTGACGAAGAAACACAGAAATTTCATCGGAATTAAATAGAAAAGGCTCAATGCCGACTTAAGTACAAGAAGACTGACTCTTTTTACTGACTATGTTTTGAACCATTCCTGTGACACTAGTTATAGCTTCCGATGCTTCACTTCAGGTTTACTGTATCCCTTGGACCTTCTTATTGACGATGAAACACAGAAATTGCATCGGAATTAAATACAAAAGGCAAAATGCCGACTTAAGTACATGAAGACTGACTCTTCTTACTTTCTATGCTTTTAACCATTCCTGTAACACTAGTTATTGATTCCGATGCTTCACTTCAGGTTTACTGTACACCTTCGACCTTCTTATTGACTATGAAACACAGAAATCGCATCGGAATTAAATACAAAAGGCACAATGATGACTTAAGTACAAGAAGACTGACTCTTCCTACTGTCTATATTTTGAACCATTACTGTGACACTAGTTATAGATTCCGATGCTTCACTTCAGGTATAGTGTATCCCTCTGACCTTATTGCCGATGAAACACAGAAATTGCATCGGAATTAAATAGAAAAGGCACAATGCCGACTTAAGTACAAGAAGGCTGCCCCTTCTTCTTTGTCTATGCTTTAAACCATTCCTGTGACACTAGTTATAGATTCCGATGCTTCACTTCAGGTTTACTGTATCCCTTGCACCTTCTTATTGACGATGAAACAAAGAAATTGGTTCGGAATTCAATACAAAAGGCACAATGCCGACTTAGCTACAGGAAGACTGACTCTTCTTACTGACTATGCTCTGAACCATTCCTGTGACACTAGTTATAGATTCCGATGCTTAACTTCAGGATTACTGTATCCCTCTGACCTTCTTAGTGACGATGAAATACAGAAATTGCATCGGAATTAAATACAAAAAGCACAATGCCGACTTAAGTACAAGAATACTGACTCACCTTACTGTCTATGATTTGCACCATTCCTATGACACTAGTTATAGATTCCGATGCTTCACTCCAGGTTTACTGTATCCCTTGGACCTTCTTATACACGATGAAACACAGAAATTGCATCGGAATTAAATACAAAAGGCACAATGCCGACTTAAGGACAAGAAGACTGACTCTTCTTACTGACTATGTTTTGAACCATTCCTGTGACACTAGTTATAGATTCCGATACTTCACTTCAGGTTTACTGTATCCCGCTGACCTTCTTATTGACGATGAAACACAGATATTGCATCGGAATTAAATACAAAAGGCACAATGCGGACTTAAGTACAAGAGGACTGACTCTTCTTACTGTCTATGTTTTGGACCATTCCATTGACACTAGTTATAGATTCCGATTCTTCACTCCAGGTTTACCGTTTCCCTTGGACCATCTTATTGACGATGAAACACAGAAATTGCATCGGAATTAAATAGAAAAGGCACAATGCCGACTTAAGTACAGGAAGACTCAATCTTTTTACTGACTATGTTTTAAACCATTCCTGTGACACTAGTTATAGATTCCGATGGTTCACTGCAGGCTTACTGTGTCCCTTAGACCTTCTTATTGACGATGAAACACAGAAATTACATGGGAATTAAATACAAAAGGCACAATGCCGACTTAAGGACAAGAAGACTGACTCTTCTTACTGACTATGTTTTGAACCATTCCTGTGACACTAGTTATAGATTCCGATACTTCACTTCAGGTTTACTGTATCCCTTGGACCTTCTTATTGACGATGAAACACAGAAATTGCATCGGAATTAAATACAAAAGGAAAAATGCCGACATAAGTACACGAAGACTGACTCTTCTTACTTTCTATGTTTTGAACCATTCGTGTGACACTGGTTATAGATTCCGATGTTACACTCCAGGTTTACTGTATCCCTTGGACCTTCTTATTGACGATGAAACACAGAAATTGCATCGGAATTAAATACAAAAGGCACAATGCCGAGTCAAGGACAAGAAGACTGACGCTTCTTTCTGACTATGTTTTGAACCATTCCTGTGACTCTAGTTATAGATTCCGATGCTTCACTTCAGGTTTACTGTATCCCTCTGACCTTCTTATTGACGATGAAACACAGAAATTGCATCGGAATTAAATACAAAAGGCACAATGCCGACTTAAGGACAAGAAGACTGACACTTTTTACTATCCATGCTTTGAACCATTCCCGTGACACTAGTTATAGATTCCGATGCTTCACTGCAGGCTTACTGTGTCCCTTAGACCTTCTTATTGACGATGAAACACAGAAATTACATGGGAATTAAATACAATAGGCGCAATGCCGACATGAGTACAAGAAGACTGACTCTTCCTACTGTCTATGTTTTGAACCATTCCTGTGACACTAGTTATAGATTCCGATGCTTCACTTCAGTTTTACTGTATCCCTTGGACCGTCTTCTTGACGATGAAACACAGATATTGCATCGGAATTAAATACAAAAGGCACAATACCGACTTAAGAACAAGAAGACTGACTCTTCTTACTGTCTATGTTTTGAACCATCCCTGTGACACTAGTTAGAGTTTCCGATGCTTCACTCCAGGTTTACTGTATCCCTTGGTCCTTCTTATTGACGAAGAAAAAGAGAAATTGCATCGGAATTAAATACAAAAGGCACAATGCCGACTTAAGAACAAGAAGACTGACTCTTATTACTGACTGTGTTTTGGACCATTCCTGTGACACTAGTTATAAATTCCGATGCTTCACTTCGGGTTTACTGTATCCCTTTGACCATCTTATTGACGATGAAACACAGAAATTGCATCGGATATAAATAGAAAAGGCACAATGTCGAATTAAGTACAAGAAGACTGACTCTTCTTACTGTCTATGTTTTGAGCCATTCCTGTGACACTAGTTATAGATTCCGATGCTTCACTCCAGGTTTACTATATCCCTTGGACCTTCTTATTGACGATGATACACAGAAATTGCATCGGAATTAAATAGAAAAGCCACTATGCCGACTTAAGTACAAGAAGACTGACTCTTCTTACTGTCTATGCTTTGAACCATTCCTGTGACACTAGTTATAGATTCCGATGCTTCACTTCAGGTTTACTGTATCCCTTGCACCTTCTTATTGACGATGAAACACAGAAATTAGTTCGGAATTCAATATAAAGGGCACAATGCCGACTTAACTACAAGAAGACTGACTCTTCTTACTGACTATGCTTTGAACCATTCCAGTGACACTAGTTATAGATTAAGATGCCTAACTTCAGGATTACTGTATCCCACTGACCTTGTTAGTGACGATGTAACACAGAAATTGCATCGGAATTAAATACAAAAAGCACAATGCCGACAAAAGTACAAGAATACTGACTCATCTTACTGTCTATGAATTGCACCATTCCTGTGACACTAATTATAGATTCCGATGCTTCACTTCAGGTTTACTGTTTCCCTTGGACCTTCTTATTTACGATGAAACACAGAAATTGCATCGGAATTAAATACAAAACGCACAAAGCCGACTTATGTACAAGAAGACTGACTCTTCCTACTGTCTATGTTTTGAACCATTTCTGTGACACTAGTTATAGAGTCGGATGCTTCACTTCAGGTTTACTGTATCCCTTGGACCTTCTTATTTACGATGAATCACAGAAATTGCATCGGAATTAAATACGAAAGGCACAATGCCAAATTAAGTTCAAGAAGACTGACTCTTCTTACTGACTATGTTTTGAACCATTCCTGTGACACTAGTTATAGATTCCGATACTTCACTTCATGTTTACTGTATCCTTCTGACCTTCTTATTGACGATGAAACACAGAAATTGCATTGGAATTAAATAGAAAAGGCACTATGCCGACTTAAGTACAAGAAGACTGACTCTTCTTACTGTCGATGCTTTGAGCCATTCCTGTGACACAAGTTATAGATTCCGATGCTTCACTTCAGGTTTACTGTATCCCTTGCACCTTCTTATTGACGATGAAACACAGAAATTAGTTCGGAATTCAATACAAAAGGCACAATGCCGACTTAACTACAAGAAGACTGACCCCTTTTTACTGACTATGCTTTGAACCATTCCAGTGACACTAGTTATAGATTAAGATGCCTAACTTCAGGATTACTGTATCCCACTGACCTTGTTAGTGACGATGAAACACAGAAATTGCATCGGAATTAAATACAAAAAGCACAATGCTGACTTAAGTACAAGAATACTGACTCATCTTACTGTCTATGATTTGCACCATTCCTGTGACACTAATTATAGTTTCCGATGCTTCACTTCAGGTTTACTGTTTCCCTTGGACCTTCTTATTGCCGATGAAACACAGAAATTGCATCGGAATTAAATACAAAAGGCACAATGCCGACTTATGTACAAGAAGACTGACTCTTCCTACTGTCTATGGTTTGAACCATTTCTGTGACACAAGTTATAGAGTCGGATGCTTTACTTCAGGTTTACTGTATCCCTTGGACATTGTTATTTACGATGAATCACAGAAATTGCATCGGAATTAAATACAAAAGGCACAATGCCGACTTAAGTACAAGAAGACCGACTCTTCTTACTGTCTATAATTTGAACCATTCCAGTGACACTAGTTATAGATTCCGATGCTTCACTTCAGGTTTACTGTATCCCTTGGAACTTCTTATTGACGATGAAACACAGAAAGTGCATCGGAATTAAATACAAAAGGCACAATGCCGACTTAACTACAAGAAGACTGACTCTTCTTACTGACTATGCTTTGAACCATTCCTGTGACTCTAGTTATAGATTCCGATGCTTAACTTCAGGATTACTGTATCCCTCTGACCATCTTAGTGACGATGAAACACAGAAATTGCATCGGAATTAAATACAAAAAGCACAATGCCGACTTAAGTACAAGAATACTGACTCATCTTACTGTCTATGAAAGCACCATTCCTGTGACACTAGTTATGGAGTTCGATGCTTCACTTCAGGTTTACTGTATCCCTTGGACCTTGATATTTACGATGAATCACAGAAATTGCATCGGATTTAAATACAAAAGGCACAATGCCAACTTAAGTACAAGAAGACTGACTCTTCTTACTGTCTATAAATTGAACCATTCCAGTGACACTAGTTATAGATTCCGATGCTTCACTTCAGGTTTACTGTATCCCTTGGACCTTTTTATTGACGATGAAACACAGAAATTGCATCGGAATTAAATACAAAAGGCACAATGCCGACTTAAGTACAAGAAGACTGACTCTTCCTACTGTCTATGTTTTGAACCATTACTGTGACACTAGTTACAGATTCCGATGCTTCACTCCAGGGTTACTGTATCCCTTGGACCTTCTTATTGACGATGAAACACAGAAATTGCATCGGAATTAAATACAAAATGCACACTGCCGACTTTAGTACAAGAAGACTGACTCTTCCAACTGTCTATGTTTTGAACCATTCCTGTGACTCTAGTTATACATTCCAATGCTTAACTTCCGGATTACTATATCCCTCTGACCTTCTTATTGACGATGAAACACAGAAATTGCATCGGAATTAAATACAAAAGGCACAATGCCGAATTAAGTACAAGAAGACTGACTCTTCTTACTGTCTATGCTTTTAACCATTCCTGTGGCACTAGTTATAGACTCCGATGCTTCACTCCAGGTTTACTGTATCCCTCGACCTTCTTATTGACGATGAAACACAGAAATTGCATCAGAATTAAATACAAAAGGCACAATGCCGACTTAAGTACAAGAAGACTGACTCTTCTTACTGTCTATGATTTGAACCATCCCTGTGACACTAGTTATAGATTCCGATGCTTCACTGCAGGTTTACTGTGTCCCTTAGCCCTTCTTATTGACGATGAAACACAGAAATTACATCGGAATTAAATACAATAGGCACAATGCCGACTTAAGTACAAGAAGACTGACTCTTCCTACTTTCTATGTTTTGAACCATTCGAGTGACACTAGGTATTGATTCCGATGCTTCACTTCAGGTTTACTGTATCCCTTGGAAAGTGTTATTGACGATGAAACACAGAAATTGCATCGGAAATAAATACAAAAAGCACAATACCGACTTAAGAACAAGAAGACTGACTCTTTTATGGACTATGCTTTGAACCATTCCTGTGACACTAGTTATAGTTTCCGATGCTTCACTCCAGGTTTACTGCATCCCTTGGTCCTTCTTATTGACGAAGAAACACAGAAATTGCATCGGAACTATATACAAAAGGCACAATGCCGACTTAAGTTCAAGAAGACTGACTCTTCTTACTGACTATGTTTTGAACCATTCCTGTGACACTAGTTATAGATTCCGACGCTTCACTTCAGGTTTACTGTATCCTTCTGACCTTCTTATTGACGATGAAACACAGTAATTGCATCGGAATTAAATAGAAAAGGCAGTATGCCGACTTAAGTACAAGAAGACTGACTCTTCTTACTGTCTATGCTTTGAAGCATTCCTGTGACACTAGTTATAGATTCCGATGCTTCACTTCATGTTTACTGTATCCCTTGCACCTTCTTATTGACGATGAAACACAGAAATTGGTTCGGAATTCAATACAAAAGGCACAATGCCGACTTAACTACAAGAAGACTGACTCTTCTTACTGACTATGCTTTGAACCATTCCAGTGACACTAGTCATAGATATCGATGCCTAACCTCAGTATTACTGTATCCCACTGACCTTGTTAGTGACGATGAAACACAGAAATTGCATCGGAATTAAATACAAAAAGCACAATGCCGACTTAAGTACAAGAATACTGACTCATCTTACTGTCTATGTTTTGAACCGTCCCTGTGACACTAGTTATAGATTCCAATGTTTCACTCCAGGTTCACTGTATCCCTTGGACCTTCTTATTGACGATGAAACACAGAAATTGCATCGGAATTAAATACAAAATGCACAATGCCGACTTAAGTACAAGAAGACTGACCCTTCTTACTGACTATGTTTTGAACGATTCCTGTGACACTAGTTATAGATTCCGTTGCTTCACTTCAGGTTTACTGTATCCCTCTGACCTTCTTATTGACGATGAAACACAGAAATTGCATCGGAATTAAATACAAAAGGCACAATGCCGAATTAAGTACAAGAAGACTGACTCTTCTTACTGTCTATGTTTTAACTATTCCTGTGACACTAGTTATAGACTCCGATGCTTCACTCCAGGTTTACTGTATCCCTTCGATCTTCTTATTGACGGTGAAATACAGAAATTGCATCGGAATTAAATACAAAAGGCACAATGCCGACTTAAGTACAAGAAGTCTGACTCTACTTACTGTCTATGATTTGAACTATCCCTGTGACACTAGTTATAGATTCCGATGCTTCACTGCAGGTTTACTGTGTCCCTTAGACCTTCTTATTGACGATGAACCACAGAAATTACATCGGAATGAAATACAATAGGCACAATGCCGACTTAAGTACAAGAAGACTGACTCTTCCTACTGTCTATGTTTTGAACCATTCGAGTGACACTAGTTATAGATTCCGATGCTTCACTCCAGGTTTACTGTATCCCTTGGTCCTTCTTATTGACGAAGAAACACAGAAATTGCATCGGAATTAAATACAAAAAGCACAATGCCGACTTAAGTACAAGAATACTGACTCATCTTACTGTCTATGAAAGCACCATTCCTGTGACACTAGTTATGGAGTTCGATGCTTCACTTCAGGTTTACTGTATCCCTTGGACCTTCTTATTGACGATGAAACACAGAAATTAGTTCGGAATTCAATATAAAGGGCACAATGCCGACTTAACTACAAGAAGACTGACTCTTCTTACTGACTATGCTTTGAACCATTCCAGTGACACTAGTTATAGATTAAGATGCCTAACTTCAGGATTACTGTATCCCACTGACCTTGTTAGTGACGATGTAACACAGAAATTGCATCGGAATTAAATACAAAAAGCACAATGCCGACAAAAGTACAAGAATACTGACTCATCTTACTGTCTATGAATTGCACCATTCCTGTGACACTAATTATAGATTCCGATGCTTCACTTCAGGTTTACTGTTTCCCTTGGACCTTCTTATTTACGATGAAACACAGAAATTGCATCGGAATTAAATACAAAACGCACAAAGCCGACTTATGTACAAGAAGACTGACTCTTCCTACTGTCTATGTTTTGAACCATTTCTGTGACACTAGTTATAGAGTCGGATGCTTCACTTCAGGTTTACTGTATCCCTTGGACCTTCTTATTTACGATGAATCACAGAAATTGCATCGGAATTAAATACGAAAGGCACAATGCCAAATTAAGTTCAAGAAGACTGACTCTTCTTACTGACTATGTTTTGAACCATTCCTGTGACACTAGTTATAGATTCCGATACTTCACTTCATGTTTACTGTATCCTTCTGACCTTCTTATTGACGATGAAACACAGAAATTGCATTGGAATTAAATAGAAAAGGCACTATGCCGACTTAAGTACAAGAAGACTGACTCTTCTTACTGTCGATGCTTTGAGCCATTCCTGTGACACAAGTTATAGATTCCGATGCTTCACTTCAGGTTTACTGTATCCCTTGCACCTTCTTATTGACGATGAAACACAGAAATTAGTTCGGAATTCAATACAAAAGGCACAATGCCGACTTAACTACAAGAAGACTGACCCCTTTTTACTGACTATGCTTTGAACCATTCCAGTGACACTAGTTATAGATTAAGATGCCTAACTTCAGGATTACTGTATCCCACTGACCTTGTTAGTGACGATGAAACACAGAAATTGCATCGGAATTAAATACAAAAAGCACAATGCTGACTTAAGTACAAGAATACTGACTCATCTTACTGTCTATGATTTGCACCATTCCTGTGACACTAATTATAGTTTCCGATGCTTCACTTCAGGTTTACTGTTTCCCTTGGACCTTCTTATTGCCGATGAAACACAGAAATTGCATCGGAATTAAATACAAAAGGCACAATGCCGACTTATGTACAAGAAGACTGACTCTTCCTACTGTCTATGGTTTGAACCATTTCTGTGACACAAGTTATAGAGTCGGATGCTTTACTTCAGGTTTACTGTATCCCTTGGACATTGTTATTTACGATGAATCACAGAAATTGCATCGGAATTAAATACAAAAGGCACAATGCCGACTTAAGTACAAGAAGACCGACTCTTCTTACTGTCTATAATTTGAACCATTCCAGTGACACTAGTTATAGATTCCGATGCTTCACTTCAGGTTTACTGTATCCCTTGGAACTTCTTATTGACGATGAAACACAGAAAGTGCATCGGAATTAAATACAAAAGGCACAATGCCGACTTAACTACAAGAAGACTGACTCTTCTTACTGACTATGCTTTGAACCATTCCTGTGACTCTAGTTATAGATTCCGATGCTTAACTTCAGGATTACTGTATCCCTCTGACCATCTTAGTGACGATGAAACACAGAAATTGCATCGGAATTAAATACAAAAAGCACAATGCCGACTTAAGTACAAGAATACTGACTCATCTTACTGTCTATGAAAGCACCATTCCTGTGACACTAGTTATGGAGTTCGATGCTTCACTTCAGGTTTACTGTATCCCTTGGACCTTGATATTTACGATGAATCACAGAAATTGCATCGGATTTAAATACAAAAGGCACAATGCCAACTTAAGTACAAGAAGACTGACTCTTCTTACTGTCTATAAATTGAACCATTCCAGTGACACTAGTTATAGATTCCGATGCTTCACTTCAGGTTTACTGTATCCCTTGGACCTTTTTATTGACGATGAAACACAGAAATTGCATCGGAATTAAATACAAAAGGCACAATGCCGACTTAAGTACAAGAAGACTGACTCTTCCTACTGTCTATGTTTTGAACCATTACTGTGACACTAGTTACAGATTCCGATGCTTCACTCCAGGGTTACTGTATCCCTTGGACCTTCTTATTGACGATGAAACACAGAAATTGCATCGGAATTAAATACAAAATGCACACTGCCGACTTTAGTACAAGAAGACTGACTCTTCCAACTGTCTATGTTTTGAACCATTCCTGTGACTCTAGTTATACATTCCAATGCTTAACTTCCGGATTACTATATCCCTCTGACCTTCTTATTGACGATGAAACACAGAAATTGCATCGGAATTAAATACAAAAGGCACAATGCCGAATTAAGTACAAGAAGACTGACTCTTCTTACTGTCTATGCTTTTAACCATTCCTGTGGCACTAGTTATAGACTCCGATGCTTCACTCCAGGTTTACTGTATCCCTCGACCTTCTTATTGACGATGAAACACAGAAATTGCATCAGAATTAAATACAAAAGGCACAATGCCGACTTAAGTACAAGAAGACTGACTCTTCTTACTGTCTATGATTTGAACCATCCCTGTGACACTAGTTATAGATTCCGATGCTTCACTGCAGGTTTACTGTGTCCCTTAGCCCTTCTTATTGACGATGAAACACAGAAATTACATCGGAATTAAATACAATAGGCACAATGCCGACTTAAGTACAAGAAGACTGACTCTTCCTACTTTCTATGTTTTGAACCATTCGAGTGACACTAGGTATTGATTCCGATGCTTCACTTCAGGTTTACTGTATCCCTTGGAAAGTGTTATTGACGATGAAACACAGAAATTGGATCGGAAATAAATACAAAAAGCACAATACCGACTTAAGAACAAGAAGACTGACTCTTTTATGGACTATGCTTTGAACCATTCCTGTGACACTAGTTATAGTTTCCGATGCTTCACTCCAGGTTTACTGCATCCCTTGGTCCTTCTTATTGACGAAGAAACACAGAAATTGCATCGGAACTATATACAAAAGGCACAATGCCGACTTAAGTTCAAGAAGACTGACTCTTCTTACTGACTATGTTTTGAACCATTCCTGTGACACTAGTTATAGATTCCGACGCTTCACTTCAGGTTTACTGTATCCTTCTGACCTTCTTATTGACGATGAAACACAGTAATTGCATCGGAATTAAATAGAAAAGGCAGTATGCCGACTTAAGTACAAGAAGACTGACTCTTCTTACTGTCTATGCTTTGAAGCATTCCTGTGACACTAGTTATAGATTCCGATGCTTCACTTCATGTTTACTGTATCCCTTGCACCTTCTTATTGACGATGAAACACAGAAATTGGTTCGGAATTCAATACAAAAGGCACAATGCCGACTTAACTACAAGAAGACTGACTCTTCTTACTGACTATGCTTTGAACCATTCCAGTGACACTAGTCATAGATATCGATGCCTAACCTCAGTATTACTGTATCCCACTGACCTTGTTAGTGACGATGAAACACAGAAATTGCATCGGAATTAAATACAAAAAGCACAATGCCGACTTAAGTACAAGAATACTGACTCATCTTACTGTCTATGTTTTGAACCGTCCCTGTGACACTAGTTATAGATTCCAATGTTTCACTCCAGGTTCACTGTATCCCTTGGACCTTCTTATTGACGATGAAACACAGAAATTGCATCGGAATTAAATACAAAATGCACAATGCCGACTTAAGTACAAGAAGACTGACCCTTCTTACTGACTATGTTTTGAACGATTCCTGTGACACTAGTTATAGATTCCGTTGCTTCACTTCAGGTTTACTGTATCCCTCTGACCTTCTTATTGACGATGAAACACAGAAATTGCATCGGAATTAAATACAAAAGGCACAATGCCGAATTAAGTACAAGAAGACTGACTCTTCTTACTGTCTATGTTTTAACTATTCCTGTGACACTAGTTATAGACTCCGATGCTTCACTCCAGGTTTACTGTATCCCTTCGATCTTCTTATTGACGGTGAAATACAGAAATTGCATCGGAATTAAATACAAAAGGCACAATGCCGACTTAAGTACAAGAAGACTGACTCTACTTACTGTCTATGATTTGAACTATCCCTGTGACACTAGTTATAGATTCCGATGCTTCACTGCAGGTTTACTGTGTCCCTTAGACCTTCTTATTGACGATGAACCACAGAAATTACATCGGAATGAAATACAATAGGCACAATGCCGACTTAAGTACAAGAAGACTGACTCTTCCTACTGTCTATGTTTTGAACCATTCGAGTGACACTAGTTATAGATTCCGATGCTTCACTCCAGGTTTACTGTATCCCTTGGTCCTTCTTATTGACGAAGAAACACAGAAATTGCATCGGAATTATATACAAAAGGCACAATGCCGACTTAAGTACAAGAAGACTGACTCTTATTAATGACTATGTTTTGGACAAATTCCTGTGACACTAGTTATAAATTCCGATGCTTCACTTCGGGTTTACTGTATCCCTTGGACCATCTTGTTGACGATGAAAAATAGAAATTGCATCGGATATAAATAGAAAAGGCAGAATGTCGACTTAAGTACAAGAAGACTGATGCTTCTCACTGACTATGCTTTGAACCATTCCTGTGACACTAGTTATAGATTCCGATGCTTCACTTCAGGTTTACTGTACACCTTGGACCTTCTTATTGACTATGAAACACAGAAATCGCATCGGAATTAAATACAAAAGGCACAATGCCGACTTAAGTACAAGAAGACTGACTCTTCCTACTGTCTATACTTTGAACCATTCCTGTGACACTAGTTATAGATTCCGATGCTTCAATTTAGGTTTACTGTATCCCTCTGACCTTATTGCCGATGAAACACAGAAATTGCATCGGAATTAAATACAAAAGGCACAATGCCGACTTAAGGACAAGAAGACTGACCCTTCTTACTATCTATGTTTTTAACCAGTCCTGTGACACTAGTTATAGATTCCGATGCTTCACTTCAGGTTTACTGTTTCCCTTGGACCTTCTTATTGACGATGAAACACAGAAATTGCATCGGAATTAAATACAAAAGGCACAATGCCGACTTATGTACAAGAAGACTAACTCTTCCTACTGTCTATGTTTTGAACCATTTCTGTGACACTACTTATAGAGTCCGTTGCTTCAATTCAGGTTTGCTGTATCCTTTGGGCCTTCTCATTGACGGCGAAACACAGAAATTGCATCGGAATTAAATACGAAAGGCACAATGCCAACTTAAGTTCAAGAAGACTGACTTTTCTTACTGACTATGTTTTGAACCATTCCTGTGACTCTAGTTATAGATTCCGATGCTTCACTGCAGGTTTACTGTATCCTTCTGACCTTCTTATTGACGATGGAACACAGAAATTGCATCGGAATTAAGTAGTAAAGGCAGTATGCCGACTTAAGTACAAGAAGACTGACTCTTCTTACTGTCTATGCTTTGAACCATTCCTGTGACACTAGTTATAGATTCCGACGCTTTACTTCAGGATTACTGTATCCCTCTGACCTTCTTATGGACGATGAAACACAGAAATTGCATCGGAATTAAATACAAAAGGCACAATGCCGACTTCAGTACAAGAACACTGACTCTTCTTACAGACTATGTTTTGAACCATTCTTGTGACACTAGCTATAGATTCCGATGCTTCACTTCAGGTTTACAGTAGCCCTTAAACCTTCTTATTGACGATGAAACACAGAAATTGCATCGGAATTAAATACAAAAAGCACAATGCCGACTTAAGTACAAGAAGACTGACTCTACTGACTGTCTATGCTTTGAACCATTCCTGTGACTCTAGTTATAGATTCCGATGCTTCAATTCAGGTCTACTGTAGCCCTTGGACCTTCTTATTGACGATGAAACACAGAAATTGCATCGGAATTAAATACAAAAGGTACAATGCCGACTTAAGTACAAGAAGACTGACTCTTCTTACTGACTTTGTTTTGAAGCATTCCTGTGACACTAGTTATAGATTCCGATGCTTCACATCAGGTTTACTGTATCCCTCTGACCATCTTATGTACGATGAAACACAGAAATTGCATCGGAATTAAATACAAAAGGCACAATGCCGACTTATGAACATGTAGATTGACTTTTCCTACTGTCTATGATTTGAACCATTCCTGTGACACTAGTCATAGAATCCGATGGTTCATTTCAGGTTTACTGTATCCCTCTGCCCTTCTTAGTGACGATGAAACACAGAAATTGCATCGGAATTAAATACAAAAAGCGCAATGCCGAATAAAATACAAGAAGACTGACTCTTCTTCTTGTCTACGCTTTGAACCATTCCTGTGACACTAGTTACAGACTCCGATGCTTCACTCCAGTTTTACTGTATCCCTTGGACCTTCTTATTGACGATGAAACACAGAAATTGCATCGGATTTAAATACAAAAGGCACAATGCCGACTTAAGTACAAGAAGACTGGCTCTTCTTACTGATTATGATTTGAGCCATTCCTGTGACACTTAAATTCCGATGATTCACTTCAGGTTTACTGTATCCCTTGGACCTTCTTATTGACGGTGAAACACAGAAATTGCATCGGAATTAAATACGAAAGGCACATTGCCAACTTAAGCACAAGAAGACTGACTCTTCTTCCTGACAATGTTTTGAACCATTCCTGAGACACTAGTTATAGATTCCGATGCTTCACTTCTGGTTTAATGTATACCCCTGACCGTCTTATTGACGATGAAACACAGAAATTGCATCCGAATTAAATAGAAAAGCACAATGCCGACTTATGTACAAGAAGACTAACTCTTCCTACTGTCTATGTTTTGAACAATTTCTGTGACACTAGTTATAGATTCCGATGCTTCACTTCAGGTTTACTGTATCTACATCTACATCTACATCTATACTCCGCGAGCCACCTTACGGTGTGTGGCGGAGGGTACTTATTGTACCACTATCTGATCCCCCCTTCCCTGTTCCATTCACGAATTGTGCGTGGAAAGAACGACTGCTTGTAAGTCTCCGTATTTGCTCTAATTTCTCGGATCTTTTCGTTGTGATCATTACGCGAGATATATGTGGGCGGTAGTAATATGTTGCCCATCTCTTCCCGGAATGTGCTCTCTCGTAATTTCGATAATAAACCTCTCCGTATTGCGTAACGCCTTTCTTGAAGTGTCCGCCACTGGAGCTTGTTCAGCATCTCCGTAACGCTCTCGCGCTGACTAAATGTCCCCATGACGAATCGCGCTGCTTTTCGCTGGATCATGTCTATCTCTTCTATTAATCCAACCTGGTAAGGGTCCCATACTGATGAGCAATACTCAAGAATCGGACGAACAAGCGTTTTGTAAGCTACTTCTTTCGTCGATGAGTCACATTTTCTTAGAATTCTTCCTATGAATCTCAACCTTGCGCCTGCTTTTCCCACTATTTGTTTTATGTGATCATTCCACTTCAGATCGCTCCGGATAGTAACTCCTAAGTATTTTACGGTCGTTACCGCTTCCAATGATTTACCACCTATGGCATAATCGTACTGGAATGGATTTCTGCCCCTATGTATGCGCATTATATTACATTTATCTACGTTTAGGGAAAGCTGCCAGCTGTCGCACCATGCATTAATCCTCTGCAGGTCCCTTGGACCTTCTTATTGACGATGAAACACAGAAATTGCATCGGAAATAAATACAAAAGGCACAATGCTGACTTAAGTACAAGAAGACTGACTCTTCTTACTGTCTATGTTTTGAACCATCCCTGTGACACTAGTTATAGATTCCGATGCTTCACTCCAGGTTAACTGTATCCCATGGTCCTTCTTATTGACGATGAAACACAGAAAATGCATCGGAATTAAATACAAAAGGCACAATGCCGACTTAAGTACAAGAAGACTGACTCTTCCTACTGTCTATGTTTTGAACCATTACTGTGACACTAGTTATAGATTCCGATGCTTCACTCCAGGTTTACTGTATCCCTTGGACCTTCTTATTGACGGTGAAACACAGAAATTGCATCGGAATTAAATACGAAAGGCACATTGCCAACTTAAGCACAAGAAGACTGACTCTTCTTCCTGACTATGTTTTGAACCATTCCTGAGACACTAGTTATAGATTCCGATGCTTCACTTCTGGTTTACTGTATCCCCCTGACCGTCTTATTGACGATGAAACACAGAAATTGCATCCAAATTAAATAGAAAAGCACAATGCCGACTTAAGTACTAGAAGACTGACTCTTCCTACTGTCTATGTTTTGAACCATTCCTAAGACACTTGTTATAGATTCCGATGCTTCACTTCAGGTTTACTGTATCCCTTGGACCTTCTTATTGTCGATGAAACACAGAAATTGCATCGGAATTCAAAACAAAAGGCACAAGGCCGACTTAACTACAAGAAGACTGACCCTTCTTACTGACTGTGTTTTGAACCATTCCTGTGACACTAGTTATAGATTCCGTTGCCTCACTTCAGGTTTACTGTATCCCTCTGACCTTCTTATTGACGATGAAACACAGAAATTGCATCGGAATTAAATACAAAAGGCACAATGCCGAATTAAGTACAAGAAGACTGACTCTTCTTACTGTGTATGCTTTTAACCATTCCTGTGACACTAGTTAGAGACTCCGATGCTTCACTCCAGGTTTACTGTATCCCTTCGACCTTCTTATTGACGATGAAACACAGAAATTGCATCGGAATTAAATACAAAAGGCACAATGCCGACTTAAGTACAAGAAGACTGACTCTTCTTACTGTCTACGCTTTGAACCATCCCTGTGACACTAGTTATAGATTCCGATGTTTCAATTCAGGTTTACTGTATCCCGTGGACCGTGTTATTGACGATGAAACACAGAAATTGCATCGGAAATAAATACAAATAGCACAATACCGACTTAAGAACAAGAAGACTGACTCTTCTTATGGACTATGCTTTGAACTATTCCTGTGACACTAGTCATAGATTCCGATGCTTAACTTCAGGATTACTGTATCCCTCTGACCTTCTTATTGACGATGAAACACAGAAATTGCATCCGTATTAAATACAAAAGGCACAATGCCGACTTAAGTACAAGAAGTCTGACTCTTCTTACTGTCTATGTTTTGAACCATCCCTGTGACACTAGTTATAGTTTCCGATGCTTCACTCCTGGTTTACTGTATCCCTTGGTCCTTCTTATTGACGAAGAAACACTGAAATTGCATCGGAATTAATTACAAAAGGCACAATGCCGACTTAAGTACAAGAAGACTGACTCTTATTAATGACTATGTTTTGGACCATTCCTGTGACACTAGTTATAAATTCCGATGCTTCACTTCGGGTTTACCGTATCCCTTGGACCATCTTATTGACGATGAAACACAGAAATTGCATCGGATATAAATAGAAAAGGCACAATGTCGACTTAAGTACAAGAAGACTGACGCTCCTCAGTGACTATGCTTTGAACCATTCCTGTGACACTAGTTATAGATTCCGATGCTTCACTTCAGGTTTACTGTACACCTTGGACCTTCTTATTGACTATGAAACACAGAAATCGCATCGGAATTAAATACAAAAGGCACAATGCCGACTTAAGTACAAGAAGACTGACTCTTCCTACTGTATATATTTTGAACCATTCCTGTGACACTAGTTATAGATTCCGATGCTTCAATTTAGGTTTACAGTATCCCTCTGACCTTATTGCCGATGAAACACAGAAATTGCATCGGAATTAAATACAAAAGGCACAATGCCGACTTAAGGACAAGAAGACTGACCCTTCTTACTATCTATGTTTTGAACCAGTCCTGTGACACTAGTTATAGATTCCGATGCTTCACTTCAGGTTTACTGTTTCCCTTGGACCTTCTTATTGACGATGAAACACAGAAATTGCATCGGAATTAAATACAAAAGGCACAATGCCGACTTATGTACAAGAAGACTAACTCTTCCTACTGTCTATGTTTTGAACCATTTCTGTGACACTAGTTATAGAGTCCGTTGCTTCACTTCAGGTTTACTGTATCCCTTGGGTCTTCTTATTGACGGTGAAACACAAAAATTGCATCGGAATAAAATACGAAAGGCACAATGCCAACTTAAGTTCAACAAGACTGACTCTTCTTACTGACTATGTATTGAACCGTTCCTGTGACACTAGTTACAGATTCCGATGCTTCA
This sequence comes from Schistocerca serialis cubense, assembly GCF_023864345.2. Taxonomy (NCBI): domain Eukaryota; kingdom Metazoa; phylum Arthropoda; class Insecta; order Orthoptera; family Acrididae; genus Schistocerca; species Schistocerca serialis. Next base: position 2,373,986 of record NC_064639.1, on the reverse strand, counting down.
CTTAAGGTTTACTGTATCCTTCTGACTTTCTTATTGACGATGAAACACAGAAATTGCATCGGAATCAAATAGAAAAGGCAGTATGCCAACTTAAGTACAAGAAGACTGACTCTTCTTACTGTCTATGCTTTGAACCATTCCTGTGACACTAGTTATAGATTCCGATGCTTCACTTCAGGTTTACTGTATCCCTTGCACCTTCTTATTGACGATGAAACACAGAAATTGGTTGGGAATTCAATACAAAAGGCACAATGCCGACTTAACTACAAGAACACTGACTCTTCTTACTGACTATGCTTTGAACCATTCCAGTTACACTAGTTATAGATTCCGATGCCTAACTTCAGGATTACTGTATCCCACTGACCTTGTTAGTGACGATGAAATACAGAAATTGCATCGGAATTAAATACAAAAAGCACAATGCCGACTTAAGTACAAGAATACTGACTCATCTTACTGTCTATGATTTGCACCATTCCTGTGACACTAGTTATAGATTCCGATGCTTCACTTCAGGTTTACTGTTTCCTTTGGACCTTCTTAATGACGATGAAACACAGAAATTGCATCGGAATTAAATACAAAAGGCACAATGCCGACTTAAGTACAAGAAGACCGACTCTTCTGACTGTCTATAATTTGAACCATTCCAGTGACACTAGTTATAGATTCCGATGCTTCACTTCAGGATTACTGTATCCCTCTGACCTTCTTATTGACGATGAAACACAGAAATTGCATCGGAATTAAATACAAAAGGCACAATGCCGACTTAAGTACAAGAAGACTGACTCTTCCTACTGTCTATGTTTTGAACCATTACTGTGACACTAGTTATAGATTCCGATGCTTCACTCCAGGTTTACTGTATCCCTTGGACCTTCTTATTAACGATGAAACACAGAAATTGCATCGGAATTAAATACGAAAGGCACATTGCCAACTTAAGTACAAGAAGACTGACTCTTCTTACTGACTATGCTTTGAACCATTCCAGTTACACTAGTTATAGATTCCGATGCCTAACTTCAGGATTACTGTATCCCACTGACCTTGTTAGTGACGATGAAACACAGAAATTGCATCGGAATTAAGTACAAAAAGCACAATGCCGACTTATGTACAAGAATACTGACTCATCTTATTGTCTATGAATTGCACCATTCCTGTGACACTAGTTATAGATTCCGATGCTTCACGTCAGGTTTAATGTATCCCTTGGACCTTGTTATTTACGATGAATCACAGAAATTGCATCGGAGATAAATACAAAAGGCACAATGCCGACTTAAGTACAAGAAGACTGACTCTTCTTACTGTCTATAATTTGAACCATTCCAGTGACACTAGTTATAGATACCGATGCTTCACTTCATGTTTACTGCATCCCTCGGACCTTCTTATTGACGATGAAACACAGAAATTGCATCGGAATTAAATACAAAACGCACAATGCCGACTTAAGTACAAGAAGACTGACTCTTCCTACTGTCTATGTTTTGAACCATTACTGTGACACTAGTTATAGATTCCGATGCTTCACTCCAGGTTTACTGTATCCCTTGGACCTTCTTATTAACGATGAAACACAGAAATTGCATCGGAATTAAATACGAAAGGCACATTGCCAACTTAAGTACAAGAAGACTGACTCTTCTTCCTGACTATGTTTTCAACCATTCCTGTGACCCTAGTTGTAGATTCCGATGCTTCACTTCAGGTTTACTGTATCCCTTGGACCTTCTTATTGACGATGAAACACAGAAATAGCATCGAAATTAAATACAAAAGACACAATGCCGACTTAAGTACAAGAAGACTGACTCTTCCAACTGTCTATGTTTTGAACCATTCCTGAGACACTAGTTCTAGATTCCGATGCTTCACTTCAGGCTTACTGTATCCCCCTGACCGTCAAATTGACGATGAAACACAGAAATTGCATACGAATTAAATAGAAAAGGCACAATGCCGACTTAAGTACAAGAAGACTGACTCTTCCTACTGTCTATGCTTTTAACCATTCCTGTGACACTAGTTATAGACTCCGATGCTTCGCTCCAGATTTACTGTATCCCTTCGACCTTCTTATTGACGATGAAACACAGAAATTGCATCGGAATTAAATACAAAAGGCACAATGCCGACTTAAGTACATGAAGACTGACTCTTCTTACTGTCTATGCTTTGAACCATCCCTGTGACACTAGTTATAGATTCCGATGCTTCACTGCAGGTTTACTGTGTCCCTTAGACCTTCTTATTGACGATGAAACACAGAAATTACATCGGAATTAAATACAATAGGCACAATGCCGACTTAAGTACTAGAAGACTGACTCTTATTAATGACTATGTTTTGGACCATTCCTGTGACACTATTTATAAATTCCGATGCTTCACTTCGGGTTTACTGTATCCCTTGGACCATCTTATTGACGATGAAACACAGAAATTGCATCGGATATAAATAGAAAAGGCACAATGTCGACTTAAGTACAAGAAGACTGACGCTTCTCACTGACTATGCTTTGAACCATTCCTGTGACACTAGTTATAGATTCCGATGCTTCACTTCAGGTTTACTGTACACCTTGGACCTTCTTATTGACTATGAAACACAGAAATCGCATCGGAATTAAATACAAAAGGCACAGTGCCGACTTATGTACAAGAAGACTAACTCTTCCTACTGTCTATGTTTAGAACCATTTCTGTGACACTAGTTATAGAGTCCGTTGCTTCACTTCAGGTTTACTGTACCCCTTGGGCCTTCTTATTGACGGTGAAACACAGAAATTGCATCGGAATTAAATACGAAAGGCACAATGCCAACTTAGTACAAGATGACTGACTCTTCTTACTGACTATGTTTTGAACCATTCCAGTGACACTAGTTATAGATTCCGATGCTTCACTTCAGGTTTACTGTATCCCTTAAACCTTCTTATTGACGATAAAACGCAGAAATTGCATCGGAATTAAATACAAAAGACACAATGCCGACTTAAGTACAAGAAGACTGACTCTTCTTACCGTCTATGTTTTGACCCGTCCCTGTGACCCTAGTTATAGATTCCGATGTTTCACTCCAGGTTGACTGTATCCCTTGGACCTTCTTATTGACGATGAAACACAGAAATTGCATCGGAATTAAATACAAAATGCACAATGCCGACTTAAGTACATGAAGACTGACTCTTCTTACTGACTATGTTTTGAACCATTCCTGTGACACTGGTTATAGATTCCGTTGCTTCAGTTCAGGTTTACTGTATCCCTCTGACCTTCTTATTGACGATGAAACACAGAAATAGCATCGAAATTAAATACAAAAGGCACAATGCCGAATTAAGTACAAGAAGACTGACTCTTCTTACTGTCTATGCTTTTAACCATTCCTGTGACACTAGTTATAGACTGCGATGCTTCGGTCCAGGTTTACTGTATCCCTTCGACCTTCTTATTGACGATGAAACACAGAAGTTGCATCGGAAATAAATACAAAAGGCACAATGCCGACTTAAGTTCAAGAAGTCTGACTCTTCTTACTGTCTATGTTTATAACCATCCCTGTGACACTAGTTATAGTTTCCGATGCTTCACTCCTGGTTTACTGTATCACTTGGTCCTTCTTATTGACGAAGAAACACTGAAATTGCATCGGAATGAAATACAAAAGGCACAATGCCGACTTAAGTACAAGAAGACTGACTATTATTAATGACTATGCTTTGGACCAGTCCTGTGACACTAGTTACAAAATTCCGATGCTTCACTTCGGGTTTACTGTATCCCTTGGACCATCTTATTGACGATGAAACACAGACATTGGATCGGATATAAATAGAAAAGGCACAATGTCGACTAAAGTACAAGATGACTGACGCTTCTCACTGACTATGCTTTGAACCATTCCTGTGACACTAGTTATAGATTCCGATGCTTCACTTCAGGTTTACTGTACACCTTGGACCTTCTTATTGACTATGAAACACAGAAATAGCATCGAAATTAAATACAAAAGGCACAATGCCAACTTCAGTACAAGAAGACTGACTCTTCCTACTGTCTATATTTTGAACCATTCCTGTGACACTAGTTATAGATTCCGATGCTTAAATTTAGGTTTACTGTATCCCTCTGACCTTATTGCCGATGAAACACAGAAATTGCATCGGAATTAAATACAAAAGGCACAATGCCGACTTAAGGACAAGAAGACTGACCCTTCTTACTATCTATGTTTTGAACCAGTCCTGTGACACTAGTTACAGATTCCGATGCTTCACTTTAGGTTTACTGTTTCCCTTGGACCTTCTTAATGACGTTGAAACACAGAAATTGCATCGGAATTAAATACAAAAGGCACAATGCCGACTTATGTACAAGAAGACTAACTCTTCCTACTGTCTATGTTTTGAACCATTTCTGTGACACTAGTTATAGAGTCCGTTGCTTCACTTCAGGTTGACTGTATCCCTTGGGCCTTCTTATTGACGGTGAAACACAGAAATTGCATCGGAATTAAATAGAAAAGGCAGTATGCCAACTTAAGTACAAGAAGACTGACTCTTCTTACTGTCTATGCTTTGAATCATTCCTGTGACACTAGTTATAGATTCCGAGGCTTCACTTCAGGTTTACTGCATCCCTTGCACCTTCTTATTGACGATGAAACACAGAAATTGCATCGGAATTAAATACAAAATGTACAATGCCGACTTATGTACAAGAAGACTGACTCTTCCTACTGTCTACGTTTTGACCCATTTCTGTGACACTAGTTATAGAGTCCGATGCTTCACTTCAGGTTTACTGTATCCCTTGGACCTTCTTATTGACGGTGAAACACAGAAATTGCATTGGAATTCAATACAAAAGGCACAATGCCAACTTAAGTACAAGAAGACTGACTCTTGTTACTGACTATGTTTTGAACCATTCCAGTGATACTAGTTAAAGATTCCGATGCTTCACTTCAGGTTTACTGTATCCCTTAAACCTTCTTATTGACGATGAAACGCAGAAATTGCATCGGAATTTAATACAAAAGACACAATGCCGACTTAAGTACAAGAAGACTGACTCTTCCAACTGTCTATGTTTTGAACCATTCCTGTGACGCTAGTTATAGATTCCGATGCTTCACTCCAGGTTTACTGTATCCCTCTGACCGTCTTAGTGACGATGAAACACAGAAATTGCATCCGAATTAATACAAAAGGCACAATGCCGACTTAAGTACAAGAAGACTGACTCTTCTTACCGTCTATGTTTTGAACCGTCCCTGTGACCCTAGTTATAGATTCCGATGTTTCACTCCAGGTTGACTGTATCACTTGGACCTTCTTATTGACGATGAAAAACAGAAATTGCATCGGAATTAAATACAAAATGCACAATGCCGACTTAAGTACAAGAAGACTGACTCTTCTTACTGACTATGTTTTGAACCATTCCTGTGACACTAGTTATAGATTCCGTTTCTTCACTTCAGGTATACTGTATCCCTCTGACCTTCTTATTGACGATGAAACACAGAAATTGCATCGGAATTAAATACAAAAGGCACAATGCCGAATTAAGTACAAGAAGACTGACTCTTCTTATTGTCTATGATTTTAACCATTCCTGTGACACTTGTTATAGACTCCGATGCTTCAGTCCAGGTTTACTGTATCCCTTCGACCTTCTTATTGACGATGAAACACAGAAATTGCATCGGAATTAAATACAAAAGGCACAATGCCGACTTAAGTACATGAAGACTGACTCTTCTTACTGTCTATGCTTTGAACCATCCCTGTGACACTAGTTATAGATTCCGATGCTTCACTGCAGGTTTACTGTGTCCCTTAGACCTTCTTATTGACGATGAAACACAGAAATTACATCGGAATTAAATACAATAGGCACAATGCCGACTTAAGTACAAGAAGACTGACTCTTCCTACCGTCTATGTTGTGACCCATTTCTGTGACACTAGTTATAGAGTTCGATGCTTCACTGCAGGTTTACTGTGTCCCTTAGACCTTCTTATTGACGACGAAACACAGAAATTACATCGGAATTAAATACAAAAGGCACAATGCCGACTTAAGTACAAGAAAACCGACTCTTCTTACTGTCTATAATTTGAACCATTTCAGTGACACTAGTTATAGATTCCGATGCTTCACTTCAGGATTACTGTATCCCTCTGACCTTCTTAGTGACGATGAAACACAGAAATTGCATCGGAATTAAATACAAAAAGCACAATGCCGACTTATGTACAAGAATACTGACTCATCTTATTGTCTATGAATTGCACCATTCCTGTGACACTAGTTATAGATTCCGATGCATCACGTCAGGTTTAATGTATCCCTTGTACCTTGTTATTTACGATGAATCACAGAAATTGCATCGGAGATAAATACAAAAGGCACAATGCCGACTTAAGTACAAGAAGACTGACTCTTCTTACTGTCTATGCTTTTAACCGTTCCTGTGACACTAGTTATAGACTCCGATGCTTTGCTCCAGATTTACTGTATCCCTTCGACCTTCTTATTGACGATGAAACACATAAATTGCATCGGAATTAAATACAAAAGGCACAATGCCGACTTAAGTACATGAAGACTGACTCTTCTTACTGTCTATGCTTTGAACCATCCCTGTGACACTAGTTATAGATTCCGATGCTTCACTGCTGGTTTACTGTGTCCCTTAGACCTTCTTATTGACGATGAAACACAGAAATTACATCGGAGTTAAAGACAATAGGCACAATGCCGACTTAAGTACAAGAAGAATGACTCTTCTTACTGTCTATAGTTTGAACCATTCCAGTGCCACTAGTTATAGATTCCGATGCTTGACTTCATGTTTACTGTATCCCTTGGACCTTCCTATTGACGATGAAACACAGAAATTGCATCGGAATTAAATACAAAATGCACAATGCCGACTTATGTACAAGAAGACTGACTCTTCCTACTGTCTATGTTTTGACCCATTTCTGTGACACTAGTTATAGAGTCCGATGCTTCACTTCAGGTTTACTGTATCCCTTGGACCTTCTTGTTGACGGTGAAACACAGAAATTTCATTGGAATAAAATACGAAAGGCACAATGCCAACTTAAGTACAAGAAGACTGACTCTTCTTACTGACTATGTTTTGAACCATTCCAGTGACACTAGTTATAGATTCCGATGCTTGACTTGATGTTTACTGTATCCCTTAAACCTTCTTATTGACGATGAAACGCAGAAATCGCATCGGAATTAAATACAAAAGACACAATGCCGACTTAAGTACAAGAAGACTGACTCTTCTTACCGTCTATGTTTTGAACCGTCCCTGTGACCCTAGTTATAGATTCCGATGTTTCACTCCAGGTTGACTGTATCCCTTGGACCTTGTTATTTACGATGAATCACAGAAATTGCATCGGAGATAAATACAAAAGGCACAATGCCGACTTAAGTACAAGAAGACTGAATCTTCTTACTGTCTATAATTTGAACCATTCCAGTGACACTAGTTATAGATTCCGATGCTTCACTTCATGTTTACTGTATCCCTCGGACCTTCCTATTGACGATGAAACACAGAAATTGCATCGGAATTAAATACAAAAGGCACAATGCCGACTTAAGTACAAGAAGACTGACTCTTCCTACTGTCTATGTTTTGAACTATTACTGTGACACTAGTTATAGATTCCGATGCTTCACTCCAGGTTTACTGTATCCCTTGGACCTTCTTATTAACGGTGAAACACAGAAATTGCATCGGAATTAAATACGAAAGGCACATTGCCAACTTAAGTACAAGAAGACTGACTCTTCTTCCTGACTATGTTTTCAACCATTCCTGTGACACTAGTTGTAGATTCCGATGCTTCACTTCAGGTTTACTGTAATTTTGGACCTTCTTATTGACGATGAAACACAGAAATAGCATCGGAATTAAATACAAAAGACACAATGCCGACTTAAGTACAATAAGACTGACTCTTCCAACTGTCTATGTTTTGAACCATTCCTGAGCCACTAGTTATAGATTCCGATGCTTCACTTCAGGCTTACTGTATCCCCCTGACCGTCTTATTGACGATGAAACACAGAAATTGCATACGAATTAAATAGAAAAGGCACAATGCCGACTTAAGTACTAGAAGACTGACTCTTCCTACTGTCTATGTTTTGAACCATTCCTAAGACACTGGTTATAGATTCCGTTGCTTCACTTCAGGTTTACTGTATCCCTCTGACCGTCTTATTGACGATGAAACACAGAAATTGCATCGGAATTAAATACAAAAGGCACAATGCCGAATTAAGTACAAGAAGACTGACTCTTCTTACTGTCTATGCTTTCAACCATTCCTGTGACACTAGTTATAGACTCCGATGCTTCGCTCCAGATTTACTGTATCCCTTCGACCTTCTTATTGACGATGAAACACAGAAATTGCATCGGAATTAAATACAAAAGGCACAATGCCGACTTAAGTACATGAAGACTGACTCTTCTTACTGTCTATGCTTTGAACCATCCCTGTGACACTAGTTATAGATTCCGATGCTTCACTGCACGTTTACCGTGTCCCTTAGACCTTCTTATTGACGATGAAACACAGAAATTACATCGGAATTAAATACAATAGGCACAATGCCGACTTAAGTACTAGAAGACTGACTCTTATTAATGACTATGTTTTCGACCATTCCTGTGACACTAGTTATAAATTCCGATGCTTCACTTCGGGTTTAATGTATCCCTTGGACCATCTTATTGACGATGAAACACAGAAATTGCATCGGATATAAATAGAAAAGGCACAATGTCGACTTAAGTACAAGAAGACTGACGCTTCTCACTGACTATGCTTAGAATCATTCCTGTGACACTAGTTATAGATTCCGATGCTTCACTTCAGGTTTACTGTACACCTTGGACCTTCTTATTGACTATGAAACACAGAAATCGCATCGGAATTAACTACAAAAGGCACAATGCCGACTTATGTACAAGAAGACTAACTCTTCCTACTGTCTATGTTTTGAACCATTTCTGTGACACTAGTTATAGAGTCCGTTACTTCACTTCAGGTTTACTGTACCCCTTGGGCCTTCTTATTGACTGTGAAACACAGAAATTGCATCGGAATTAAATACGAAAGGCACAATGCCAACTTAAGTACAAGAAGACTGACTCTTCTTACTGACTATGTTTTGAACCATTCCAGTGACACTAGTTATAGATTCCGATGCTTCACTTCAGGTTTACTGTATCCCTTAAACCTTCTTATTGACGATGAAACGCAGAAATTGCATCGGAATTAAATACAAAAGACACAATGCCGACTTAAGTACAAGAAGACTGACTCTTCTTACCGTCTATGCTTTGACCCGTCCCTGTGACCCTAGTTCTAGATTCTGATGTTTCACTCCAGGTTGACTCTATCTCTTGGACCTTCTTATAGACGATGAAACACAGAAATTGCATCGGAATTAAATACAAAATGCACAATGCCGACTTAAGTACAAGAAGACTGACTCTTCTTACTGACTATGTTTTGAACCATTCCTGTGACACTAGTTATAGACTCCGATGCTTCAGTCCAGGTGTACTGTATCCCTTCGACCTCCTTATTGACGATGAAACACAGAAATTGCATCGGAATTAAATACAAAAGGCACAATGCCGATTTAAGTACAAGAAGTCTGACTCTTCTTACTGTCTATGTTCATAACCATCCCTGTGACACTAGTTATAGTTTCCGATGCTTCACTCCTGGTTTACTGTATTCCTTGGTCCTTCTTATTGACGAAGAAACACTGAAATTGCATCGGAATGAAATACAAAAGGCACAATGCCGACTTAAGTACAAGAAGACTGACTCTTATTAATGACTATGTTTTGGACCATTCCTGTGCCACTAGTTTTAAATTCCGATGCTTCACTTCGGGTTTACTGTATCCCTTGGACCATCTTATTGACGATGAAACGCAGAAATTGCATCGGATATAAATAGAAAAGGCACAATGTCGACTTAAGTACAAGTAGACTGACGCTTCTCACTGACTATGCTTTGAACCATTCCTGTGACTCTAGTTATAGATTCCGATGCTTCACTTCAGGTTTACTGTACACCTTGGACCTTCTTATTGACTATGAAACACAGAAATCGCATCGTAATTAAATACAAAAGGCACAATGCCGACTTAAGTACAAGAAGACTGACTCTTCCTACTGTCTATATTTTGAGCCATTCCTGTGACACTAGTTATAGATTCCGATGCTTAAATTTACGTTTACTGTAACCCTCTGACCTTATTGCCGATGAAACACAAAAATTGCATCGGAATTAAATACAAATGGCACAATGCCGACTTAAGGACAAGAAGACTGACCCTTCTTACTATCTATGTTTTGAACCAGTCCTGTGACACTAGTTACAGATTCCGATGCTTCACTTCAGGTTTACTGTTTCCCTTGGACCTTCTTAATGACGTTGAAACACAGAAATTGCATCGGAATTAAATACAAAAGGCACAATGCCGACTTATGTACAAGAAGACTAACTCTTCCTACTGTCTATGTTTTGAACCATTTCTGTGACACTAGTTATAGAGTCCGTTGCTTCACTTCAGGTTTACTGTATCCCTTGGGCCTTCTTATTGACGATGAAACACAGAAATTGCATCGGAATTAAATAGAAAAGGCAGTATACCAACTTAAGTACAAGAAGACTGTCTCTTCTTACTGTCTATGCTTTGAACCATTCCTGTGACACTAGTTATAGATTCCGATGCTTCACTTCAGGTTTACTGCATCCCTTGCACCTTCTTAATGACGTTGAAACACAGAAATTGCATCGGAATTAAATACAAAAGACACAATGCCGACTTAAATACAAGAAGACTGACTCTCCCACCTGTCTATGTTCTGAACCATTCCTGAGACACTAGTTGTAGATTCCGATGCTTCACTTCAGGCTTACTGTATCCCCCTGACCGTCTTATTGACGATGAAACACAGAAATTGCATCCGAATTAAATAGAAAAGGCACAATGCCGACTTAAGTACTAGAAGACTGACTCTTCCTACTGTCTATGTTTTGAACCATTCCTAAGACACTTGTTATAGATTCCGTTGCTTCACTTCATTTTTACTGTATCCCTCTGACCTTCTTATTGACGATGAAACACAGAAATTGCATCGGAATTAAATACAAAAGGCACAATGCCGAATTAAGTACAAGAAGACTGACTCTTCTTACTGTCTATGCTTTGAACCATCCCTGTGACACTAGTTATAGATTCCGATGCTTCACTGCAGGTTTACTGTGTCCCTTAGACCTTCTTATTGACGATGAAACACAGAAATTACATCGGAATTAAATACAATAGGCACAATGCCGACTTAAGTACAAGAAGACTGACTCTTCTTACTGTCTATAGTTTGAACCATTCCAGTGCCACTAGTTATAGATTCCGATGCTTCACTTCATGTTTACTGTATCCCTTGGACCTTCTCATTGACGATGAAACACAGAAATTGCACCGGAATTAAATACAAAATGCACAATGCCGACTTATGTACAAGAAGACTGACTCTTCCTACTGTCTACGTTTTGACCCATTTCTGTGACACTAGTTATAGAGTCCGATGCTTCACTTCAGGTTTACTGTATCCCTTGGAACTTCTTATTGACGGTGAAACACAGAAATTGCATTGGAATTAAATACGAAAGGCACAATGCCAACTTAAGTACAAGAAGACTGACTCTTCTTACTGACTATGTTTTGTACCATTCCAGTGACACTAGTTATAGACTCCGATGCTTCACTTCAGGTTTACTGTATCCCTTAAACCTTCTTATTGGCGATGAAACGCAGAAATTGCATCGGAATTAAATACAAAAGACACAATGCCGACTTAAGTACAAGAAGACTGACTCTTCCAACTGTCTATGATTTGAACCATTCCTGTGACGCTAGTTATAGATTCCGATGCTTCACTTCAGGTTTACTGTATCCCTCTGACCGTCTTAGTGACGATGAAACACAGAAATTGCATCCGAATTAATACAAAAGGCACAATGCCGACCTAAGTACAAGAAGACTGACTCTTCTTACCGTCTATTTTTTGAACCGTCCCTGTGACCCTAGTTATAGATTCCGATGTTTCACTCCAGGTTGACTGTATCCCTTGGACCTTCTTATTGACGATGAAAAACAGAAATTGCATCGGAATTAAATACAAAATGCACAATGCCGACTTAAGTACAAGAAGACTGACTCTTCTTACTGACTATGTTTTGAACCATTCCTGTGACACTAGTTATAGATTCCGTTGCTTCACTTCAGGTATACTGTATCCCTCTGACCTTCTTATTGACGATGAAACACAGAAATTGCATCGGAATTAAATACAAAAGGCACAATGCCGAATTAAGTACAAGAAGACTGACTCTTCTTACTGTCTATGCTTTGAACCATCCCTGTGACACTAGTTATAGATTCCGATGCTTCACTGCAGGTTTACTGTGTCCCTTAGACCTTCTTATTGACGATGAAACACAGAAATTACATCGGAATTAAATACAATAGGCACAATGCCGACTTAAGTACAAGAAGACTGACTCTTCCTACTGTCTATGTTGTGACCCATTTCTGTGACACTAGGTATAGAGTTCGATGCTTCACTGCAGGTTTACTGTGTCCCTTAGACCTTCTTATTGACGATGAAACACAGAAATTACATCGGAATTAAATACAAAAGGCACAATGCCGACTTAAGTACAAGAAGACCGACTCTTCTTACTGTCTATAATTTGAACCATTCCAGTGACACTAGTTATAGATTCCGATGCTTCGCTTCAGGATTACTGTATCCCTCTGACCTTCTTAGTGACGATGAAACACAGAAATTGCATCGGAATTAAATACAAAAAGCACAGTGCCGACTTATGTACAAGAATACTGACTCATCTTATTGTCTATGAATTGAACCATTCCTGTGACACTAGTTATAGATTCCGATGCTTCACGTCAGGTTTAATGTATCCCTTGGACCTTGTTATTTACGATGAATCACAGAAATTGCATCGGAGATAAATACAAAAGGCACAATGCCGACTTAAGTACAAGAAGACTGACTCTTCATATTGTCTATGCTTTTAACCATTCCTGTGCCACTTGTTATAGACTCCGATGCTTCAGTCCAGGTTTACTGTATCCCTTCGACCTTCTTATTGACGATGAAACACAGAAATTGCATCGGAATTAAATACAGAAGTCACAATGCCGAGTTAAGTACAAGAAGACCGACTCTTCTTACTGTCTATAATTTGAACCATTCCAGTGACACAAGTTATAGATTCCGATGCTTCACTTCAGGATTACTGTATCCCTCTGACCTTCTTAGTGACGATGAAACACAGAAATTGCATCGGAATTAAGTACAAAAAGCACAATGCTGACTTATGTACAAGAATACTGACTCATCTTATTGTCTATGAATTGCACCATTCCTGTGACACTAGTTATAGATTCCGATGCTTCACGTCAGGTTTAATGTATCCCTTGGACCTTGTTATTTACGATGAATCACAGAAATTGCATCGGAGATAAATACAAAAGGCACAATGCCGACTTAAGTACATCAAGACTGACTCTTCTTACTGTCTATAATTTGAACCATTCCAGTGACACTAGTTATAGATTCCGATGCTTCACTTCATGTTTACTGTATCCCTCGGACCTTCTTATTGACGATGAAACACAGAAATTGCATCGGAATTAAATACAAAAGGCACAATGCCGACTTAAGTACAAGAAGACTGACTCTACCTACTGTATATGTTTTGAACCATTACTGTGACACTAGTTGTAGATTCCGATGCTTCACTCCAGGTTTACTGTATCCCTTGGACTTTCTTATTAACGGTGAAACACAGATATTGCATCGGAATTAAATACGAAAGGCACATTGCCAACTTAAGTACAAGATGACTGACTCTTCTTCCTGACTATGTTTTCAACCATTCCTGTGACACTAGTTGTAGATTCCGATGCTTCACTTCAGGTTTACTGTATCCCTTGGACCTTCTTATTGACGATGAAACACAGAAATAGCATCGGAATTAAATACAAAAGACACAATGCCGACTTAAGTACAAGAAGACCGACTCTTCCAACTGTCTATGTTTGAACCATTCCTGAGACACTAGTTATAGATTCCGATGCTTCACTTCAGGCTTACTGTATCCCCCTGACCGTCTTATTGACGATGAAACACAGAAATTGCATACGAATTAAATAGAAAAGGCACAATGCCGACTTAAGTACTAGAAGACTGACTCTTCCTACTGTCTATGTTTTGAACCATTCCTAAGACACTTGTTATAGATTCCGTTGCTTCACTTCAGGTTTACTGTATCCCTCTGACCTTCTTATTGACGATGAAACACAGAAATTGAATCGGAATTAAATACAAAAGGCATAATGCCGAATTAAGTACAAGAAGACTGACTCTTCTTACTGTCTATGCTTTTAACCATTCCTGTGACACTAGTTATAGACTCCGATGCTTCGCTCCAGATTTACTGTATCCCTTCGACCTTCTTATTGACGATGAAACACAGAAATTGCATCGGAATTAAATACAAAAGGCACAATGCCGACTTAAGTACATGAAGACTGGCTCTTCTTACTGACTATGCTTTGAACCATTCCAGTGACACTTGTTATAGATTCCGATGCCTAACTTTAGGATTACTGTATCCCACTGACCTTGTTAGTGACGATGAAACACAGAAATTGCTTCGGAACTAAATACAAAAAGCACAATGCCTACTTAAGTACAAGAATACTGACTCATCTTACTGTCTATGATTTGCACCATTCCTGTGACACTTGTTATAGATTCCGATGCTTCACTTCAGGTTTACTGTTTCTCTTGGACCTTCTTATTGACGATGAAACACAGAAATTGCATCGGAATTAAATACAAAAGGCACAATGCCGACTTATGTACAAGAAGTCTGACTCTTCCTTCTGTCTATGTTTTGAACCATTTCTGTGACACTAGTTTTAAAGTCCGATGCTTCACTTCGGGTTTACTGTATCCCTTGGACCTTGTTATTTACGATGAATCACAGAAATTGCATCGGAATTAAATACAAAAGGCACAACCCGACTTAAGTACAAGAAGACCGACTCTTCTTACTGTCTATAATTTGAACCATTTCAGAGACACTAGTTATAGATTCCGATGCCTCACTTCAGGATTACTGTATCCCTCTGACCTTCTTAGTGACGATGAAACACAGAAATTGCATCGGAATTAAATACAAAAACCACAATGCCGACTTAAGTACAAGAATACTGACTCATCTTATTGTCTATGAATTGCACAATTCCTGTGACACTAGTTACAGATTCCGATGCTTCACGTCAGGTTTTATGTATCCCTTGGACCGTGTTATTTACGATGAATCACAGAAATAGCATTGGAGATAAATACGAAAGGCACAATGCAGACTTAAGTACAAGAGGACTGAATCTTCTTACTGTCTATAATTTGAACCATTCCAGTGACACTAGTTATAGATTCCGATGCTTCACTTCATGTTTACTGTATCCCTCGGACCTTCTTATTGACGATGAAACACAGAAATTGCATCGGAATTAAATACAAAATGTACAATGCCGACTTATGTACAAGAAGACTGACTCTTCCTACTGTCTACGTTTTGACCCATTTCTGTGACACTAGTTATAGAGTCCGATGCTTCACTTCATGTTTACTGTATCCCTTGGACCTTCTTATTGACGGTGAAACACAGAACTAGCATTGGAATTAAATACAAAAGGCACAATGCCAACTTAACTACAAGAAGACTGACTCTTGTTACTGACTATGTTTTGAACCATTCCAGTGATACTAGTTAAAGATTCCGATGCTTCACGTCAGGTTTACTGTATCCCTTAAACCTTCTTATTGACGATGAAACGCAGAAATTGCATCGGAATTAAATACAAAAGACACAGTGCCGACTTAAGTACAAGAAGACTGACTCTTCCAACTGTCTATGATTTGAACCATTCCTGAGACGCTAGTTATAGATTCCGATGCTTCACTCCAGGTTTACTGTATCCCTCTGACCGTCTTAGTGACGATGAAACACAGAAATTGCATCCGAATTAATACAAAAGGCACAATGCCGACTTAAGTACAAGAAGACTGACTCTTCTTACCGTCTATGCTTTGAACCGTCCCTGTGACCCTAGTTATAGATTCCGATGTTTCACTCCAGGTTGACTGTATCCCTTGGACCTTCTTATTGACGATGAAAAACTGAAATTGCATCGGAATTAAATACAAAATGCACAATGCCGACTTAAGTACAAGAAGACTGACTCTTCTTACTGACTATGTTTTGAACCATTCCTGTGACAATAGTTATAGATTCCGTTGCTTCACTTCAGGTATACTGTATCCCTCTGACCTTCTTATTGACGATGAAACACAGAAATTGCATCGCAATTAAATACAAAAGGCACAATGCCGAATTAAGTACAAGAAGACTGACTCTTCGTATTGTCTATGCTTTTAACCATTCCTGTGACACTTGTTATAGACTCCGATGCTTCAGTCCAGGTTTACTGTATCCCTTCGACCTTCTTAATGACGAAGAAACACAGAAATTGCATCGGAATTAAATACAAAAGGCACAATGCCGACTTAAGTACATGAAGACTGACTCTTCTTACTGTCTATGCTTTGAACCATCCCTGTGACACTAGTTATAGATTCCGATGCTTCACTGCAGGTTTACTGTGTCCCTTAGACCTTCTTATTGACGATGAAACACAGAAATTACATCGGAATTAAATACAATAGGCACAATGCCGACTTAAGTACAAGAAGACTGACTCTTCCTACGGTCTATGTTGTGACCCATTTCTGTGACACTAGTTATAGAGTTCGATGCTTCACTGCAGGTTTACTGTGTCCCTTAGACCTTCTTATTGACGACGAAACACAGAAATTACATCGGAATTAAATACAAAAGGCACAATGCCGACTTAAGTACAAGAAAACCGACTCTTCTTACTGTCTATAATTTGAACCATTCCAGTGACACTAGTTATAGATTCCGATGCTTCACTTCAGGATTACTGTATCCCTCTGACCTTCTTAGTGACGATGAAACACAGAAATTGCATCGGAATTAAATACAAAAAGCACAATGCCGACTTATGTACAAGAATACTGACTCATCTTATTGTCTATGAATTGCACCATTCCTGTGACACTAGTTATAGATTCCGATGCTTCACGTCAGGTTTAATGTATCCCTTGTACCTTGTTATTTACGATGAATCACAGAAATTGCATCGGAGATAAATACAAAAGGCACAATGCCGACTTAAGTACAAGAAGACTGACTCTTCTTACTGTCTATGCTTTTAACCATTCCTGTAACACTAGTTATAGACTCCGATGCTTTGCTCCAGATTTACTGTATCCCTTCGACCTTCTTATTGACAATGAAACACAGAAATTGCATCGGAATTAAATACAAAAGGCACAATGCCGACTTAAGTACATGAAGACTGACTCTTCTTACTGTCTATGTTTTGAACCATCCCTGTGACACTAGTTATAGATTCCGATGCTTCACTGCAGGTTTACTGTGTCCCTTAGACCTTCTTATTGACGATGAAACCAAGAAATTACATCGGAGTTAAAGACAATAGCCACAATGCCGACTTAAGTACAAGAAGACTGACTCTTCTTACTGTCTATAGTTTGAACCATTCCAGTGCCACTAGTTATAGATTCCGATGCTTGACTTCATGTTTACTGTATCCCTTGGACCTTCCTATTGACGATGAAACACAGAAATTGCATCGGAATTAAACACAAAATGTACAAGAAGACTGACTCTTCCTACTGTCTATGTTTTGACCCATTTCTGTGACACTAGTTATAGAGTCCGATGCTTCACTTCAGGTTTACTGTATCCCTTAAACCTTCTTATTGACGATGAAACGCAGAAATCGCATCTGAATTAAATACAAAAGACACAATGCCGACTTAAGTACAAGAAGACTGACTCTTCCAACTGTCTATGTTTTGAACCATTCCTGAGACACTAGTTATAGATTCCGATGCTTCACTTCAGGCTTACTGTATCCCCCTGACCGTCTTATTGACGATGAAACACAGAAATTGCATACGAATTAAATAGAAAAGGCACAATGCCGACTTAAGTACTAGAAGACTGACTCTTCCTACTGTCTATGTTTTGAACCATTCCTAAGACACTTGTTATAGATTCCGTTGCTTCACTTCAGGTTTACTGTATCCCTCTGACCGTCTTATTGACGATGAAACACAGAAATTGCATCGGAATTAAATACAAAAGGCACAATGCCGAATTAAGTACATGAAGACTGACTCTTCTTACTGTCTATGCTTTTAACCATTCCTGTGACACTAGTTATAGACTCCGATGCTTCGCTCCAGATTTACTGTATCCCTTCGACCTTCTTATTGACGATGAAACACAGAAATTGCATCGGAATTAAATACAAAAGGCACAATTTCGACTTAAGTACATGAGGACTGACTCTTCTTACTGTCTATGCTTTGAACCATCCCTGTGACACTAGTTATAGATTCCGATGCTTCACTGCAGGTTTACTGTGTCCCTTACACCTTCTTATTGACGATGAAACACAGAAATTACATCGGAATTAAATAAAATAGGCACAATGCCGACTTAAGTACTAGAAGACTGACTCTTATTAATGACTATGTTTTGGACCATTCCTGTGACACTAGTTATAAATTCCGATGCTTCACCTCCGGTTTACTGTATCCCATGGACCATCTTAATGACGATGAAACACAGAAATTGCATCGGATATAAATAGAAAAGGCACAATGTCGACTTAAGTACAAGAAGACTGACGCTTCTCACTGACTATCCTTTGAATCATTCCTGTGAAACTAGTTATAGATTCCGATGCTTCACTTTGGGTTTACTGTACACCTTGGCCCTTCTTATTGACTATGAAACACAGAAATCGCATCGGAATTAAATACAAAAGGCACAATGCCGACTTATGTACAAGAGACTAACTGTTCCTACTGTCTATGTTTTGAACCATTTCTGTGACACTAGTTATAGAGTCCGTTGCTTCACTTCAGGTTTACTGTACCCCTTGGGCCTTCTTATTGACGGTGAAATACAGAAATTGCATCGGAATTAAATACGAAAGGCACAATGCCAACTTAAGTACAAGAAGACTGACTCTTCTTACTGACTATGTTTTGAACCATTCCAGTGACACTAGTTATAGATTCCGATGCTTCACTTCAGGTTTACTGGATCCCTTAAACCTTCTTATTGACGATGAAACGCAGAAATTGCATCGGAATTAAATACAAAAGACACAATGCCGACTTAAGTACAAGAAGACTGACTCTTCTTACCGTCTATGTTTTGACCCGTCCCTGTGACCCTAGTTATAGATTCCGATGTTTCACTCCAGGTTGACTGTATCCCTTGGACCTTCTTATTGACGATGAAACACAGAAGTTGCATCGGAATTAAATACAAAATGCACAATGCCGACTTAAGTACAAGAAGACTGACTCTTCTTACTGACTATGTTTTGAACCATTCCTGTGACACTAGTTGTAGATTCCGTTGCTTCACTTCAGGTTTACTGTATCCCTTCGACCTCCTTATTGACGATGAAACACAGAAATTGCATCGGAATTAAGTACAAAAGGCACAATGCCGATTTAAGTACAAGAAGTCTGACTCTTCTTACTGTCTATGTTTATAACCATCCCTGTGACACTAGTTATAGTTTCCGATGCTTCACTCCTGGTTTACTGTATCCCTTGGTCCTTCTTATTGACGAAGAAACACTGAAATTGCATCGGAATGAAATACAAAAGGCACAATGCCGACTTAAGTACAAGAAGACTGACTCTTATTAATGACTATGTTTTGGACCATTCCTGTGACACTAGTTATAAATTCCGATGCTTCACTTCGGGTTTACTGTATCCCTTGGACCATCTTATTGACGATGAAACACAGAAATTGCATCGGATATAAATAGAAAAGGCACAATGTCGACTGAAGTACAAGAAGACTGACACTTCTCACTGACAATGCTTTGAACCATTCCTGTGACACTAGTTATAGATTCCGATGCTTCACTTCAGGTTTACTGTACACCTTGGACCTTCTTATTGACTATGAAACACAGAAATCGCATCGAAATTAAATACAAAAGGCACAATGCCGACTTAAGTACAAGAAGACTGACTCTTCCTACTGTCTATATTTTGAACCATTCCTGTGACACTAGTTATAGATTCCGATGCTTAAATTTAGGTTTACTGTATCCCTCTGACCTTATTGCCGATGAAACACAGAAATTGCATCGGAATTAAATACAAATGGCACAATGCCGACTTAAGGACAAGAAGACTGACCCTTCTTACTATCTATGTTTTGAACCAGTCCTGTGACACTAGTTACAGATTCCGATGCTTCACTTCAGGTTTACTGTTTCCCTTGGACCTTCTTAATGACGTTGAAACACAGAAATTGCATCGGAATTAAATACAAAGGGCACAATGCCGACTTATGTATGAGAAGACTAACTCTTCCTACTGTCTATGTTTTGAACCATTTCTGTGACACTAGTTATAGAGTCCGTTGCTTCACTTCAGGTTTACTGTATCCCTTGGGCCTTCTTATTGACGATGAAACACAGAAATTGCATCGGAATTAAATAGAAAAGGCAGTATGCCAACTTAAGTACAAGAAGACTGACTCTTCTTACTGTCTATGCTTTGAACCATTCCTGTGACACTAGTTACAGATTCCGATGCTTCACTTCAGGTTTACTGCATCCCTTGCACCTTCTTAATGACGTTGAAACACAGAAATTGCATCGGAATTAAATACAAAAGACACAATGCCGACTTAAGTACAAGAAGACTGACTCTCCCAACTGTCTATGTTTTGAACCATTCCTGTGACACTAGTTATAGATTCCGATGCTTCACTTCAGGCTTACTGTATCCCCCTGACCGTCTTATTGACGATGAAACACAGAAAATGCATCCGAATTAAATAGAAGAGGCACAATGCCGACTTAAGTACTAGAAGACTGACTCTTCCTACTGTCTATGTTTTGAACCATTCCTAAGACACTTGTTATAGATTCCGTTGCTTCACTTCATTTTTACTGTATCCCTCTGACCTTCTTATTGACGATGAAACACAGAAATTGCATCGGAATTAAATACAAAAGGCACAATGCCGAATTAAGTACAAGAAGACTGACTCTTCTTACTGTCTATGCTTTTAACCATTCCTGTGACACTAGTTATAGACTCCGATGCTTCGCTCCAGATTTACTGTATCCCTTCGACCTTCTTATTGACGATGAAACACAGAAATTGCATCGGAATTAAATACAGAAGGCACAATGCCGACTTAAGTACATGAAGACTGACTCTTCTTACTGTCTATGCTTTGAACCATCCCTGTGACACTAGTTATAGATTCCGATGCTTCACTGCAGGTTTACTGTGTCCCTTAGACCTTCTTATTGACGATGAAACACAGAAATTACATTGGAATTAAATACAATAGGCACAATGCCGACTTAAGTACAAGAAGACTGACTCTTCTTACTGTCTATAGTTTGAACCATTCCAGTGCCACTAGTTATAGATTCTGATGCTTCACTTCATGTTTACTGTATCCCTTGGACCTTCTTATTGACGATGAAACACAGAAATTGCACCGGAATTAAATACAAAATGCACAATGCCGACTTATGTACAAGAAGACTGACTCTTCCTACTGTCTACGTTTTGACCCATTTCTGTGTCACTAGTTATAGAGTCCGATGCTTCACTTCAGGTTTACTGTATCCCTTGGACCTTCTTATTGACGGTGAAACACAGAAATTGCATTGGAATTATATACGAAAGGCACAATGCCAACTTAAGTACAAGAAGACTGACTCTTCTTACTGACTATGTTTTGAACCATTCCAGTGACACTAGTTATAGATTCCGATGCTTCACTTCAGGTTTACTGTATCCCTTAAACCTTCTTATTGACGAAGAAACGCAGAAATTGCATCGGAATTAAATACAAAAGACACAATGCCGACTTAAGTACAAGAAGACTGTCTCTTCCAACTGTCTATGTTTTGAACCATTCCTGTGACGCTAGTTATAGATTCCGATGCTTCACTTCAGGTTTACTGTATCCCTCTGACCGTCTTAGTGACGATGAAACACAGAAATTGCATCCGAATTAATACAAAAGGCACAATGCCGACTTAAGTACAAGAAGACTGACTCTTCTTACCGTCTATGTTTTGAACCGTCCCTGTGACCCTAGTTATAGATTCCGATGTTTCACTCCAGGTTGACTGTATCCCTTGGACCTTCTTATTGACGATGAAAAACAGAAATTGCATCGGAATTAAATACAAAATGCACAATGCCGACTTAAGTACAAGAAGACTGACTCTTCTTACTGACTATGTTTTGAACCATTCCTGTGACACTAGTTATAGATTCCGTTGCTTCACTTGAGGTATACTGTATCCCTCTGACCTTCTTATTGACGATGAAACACAGAAATTGCATCGGAATTAAATACAAAAGGCACAATGCCCAATTAAGTACAAGAAGACTGACTCTTCTTATTGTCTATGCTTTTAACCATTCCTGTGACACTTGTTATAGACTCCGATGCTTCAGTCCAGGTTTACTGTATCCCTTCGACCTTCTTATTGACGATGAAACACAGAAATTGCATCGGAATTAAATACAAAAGGCACAATGCCGACTTAAGTACATGAAGACTGACTCTTCTTACTGTCTATGCTTTGAACCATCCCTGTGACACTAGTTATAGATTCCGATGCTTCACTGCAGGTTTACTGTGTCCCTTAGACCTTCTTATTGACGATGAAACACAGAAATTACATCGGAATTAAATACAATAGGCACAATGCCGACTTAAGTACAAGAAGACTGACTCTTCCTACTGTCCATGTTATGACCCATTTCTGTGACACTAGTTATAGAGTTCGATGCTTCACTGCAGGTTTACTGTGTCCCTTAGACCTTCTTATTGACGATGAAACACAGAAATTACATCGGATTTAAATACAAAAGGCACAATGCCGACTTAAGTACAAGAAGACCGACTCTTCTTACTGTCTATAATTTGAACCATTCCAGTGACACTAGTTATAGATTCCGATGCTTCACTTCAGGATTACTGTATCCCTCTGACCTTCTTAGTGACGATGAAACACAGAAATTGCATCGGAATTAAATACAAAAAGCACAATGCCGACTTATGTACAAGAATACTGACTCATCTTATTGTCTATGAATTGCACCATTCCTGTGACACTAGTTATAGATTCCGATGCTTCACGTCAGGTTTAATGTATCCCTTGGACCTTGTTATTTACGATGAATCACAGAAATTGCATCGGAGATAAATACAAAAGGCACAATGCCGACTTAAGTACAAGAAGAATGACTCTTCTTATTGTCTATGATTTTAACCATTCCTGTGACACTTGTTATAGACTCCGATGCTTCAGTCCAGGTTTACTGTATCCCTTCGACCTTCTTATTGACGATGAAACACAGAAATTGCATCGGAATTAAATACAGAAGTCACAATGCCGACTTAAGTACAAGAAGACCGACTCTTCTTACTGTCTATAATTTGAACCATTCCAGTGACACAAGTTATAGATTCCGATGCTTCACTTCAGGATTACTGTATCACTCTGACCTTCTTAGTGACGATGAAACACAGAAATTGCATCGGAATTAAGTACAAAAAGCACAATGCCGACTTATGTACAAGAATACTGACTCATCTTATTGGCTATGAATTGCACCATTCCTGTGACACTAGTTATAGATTCCGATGCTTCACGTCAGGTTTAATGTATCCCTTGGACCTTGTTATTTACGATAAATCACAGAAATTGCATCGGAGATAAGTACAAAAGGCACAATGCCGACTTAAGTACATGAAGACTGACTCTTCTTACTGTCTATAATTTGAACCATTCCAGTGACACTAGTTATAGATTCCGATGCTTCACTTCATGTTTACTGTATCCCTCGGACCTTCTTATTGACGATGAAACACAGAAATTGCATCGGAATTAAATACAAAAGGCACAATGCCGACTTAAGTACAAGAAGACTGACTCTTCCTACTGTATATGTTTTGAACCATTACTGTGACACTAGTTGTAGATTCCGATGCTTCACTCCAGGTTTACTGTATCCCTTGGACCTTCTTATTAACGGTGAAACACAGAAATTGCATCGGAATTAAATACGAAAGGCACATTGCCAACTTAAGTACAAGAAGACTGACTCTTCTTCCTGACTATGTTTTCAACCATTCCTGTGACACTAGTTGTAGATTCCGATGCTTCACTTCAGGTTTACTGTATCCCTCGGACCTTCTTATTGACGATGAAACACAGAAATAGCATCGGAATTAAATACAAGAGACACAATGCCGACTTAAGTACAAGAAGACCGACTCTTCCAACTGTCTATGTTTGAACCATTCCTGAGACACTAGTTATAGATTCCGATGCTTCACTTCAGGCTTACTGTATACCCCTGACCGTCTTATTGACGATGAAACACAGAAATTGCATACGAATTAAATAGAAAAGGCACAATGCCGACTTAAGTACTAGAAGACTGACTCTTCCTACTGTCTATGTTTTGAACCATTCCTAAGACACTTGTTATAGATTCCGTTGCTTCACTTCAGGTTTACTGTATCCCTCTGACCTTCTTATTGACGATGAAACACAGAAATTGCATCGGAATTAAATACAAAAGGCACAATGCCGAATTAAGTACAAGAAGACTGACTCTTCTTACTGTCTATGCTTTTAACCATTCCTGTGACACTAGTTATAGACTCCGATGCTTCGCTCCAGATTTACTGTATCCCTTCGACCTTCTTATTGACGATGAAACACAGAAATTGCATCGGAATTAAATACAAAAGGCACAATGCCGACTTAAGTACATGAAGACTGACTCTTCTTACTGTCTATGCTTTGAACCATCCCTGTGACACTAGTTATAGATTCCGATGCTTCACTGCAGGTTTACTGTGTCCCTTAGACCTTCTTATTGACGATGAAACACAGAAATTGCATCGGAATTAAATACAATAGGCACAATGCCGACTTAAGTACTAGAAGACTGACTCTTATTAATGACTATGTTTTGGACCATTCCTGTGACACTAGTTATAAATTCCGATGCTTCACTTCGGGTTTACTGTATCCCTTGGACCATCTTATTGACGATGAAACACAGAAATTGCATCGGATATAAATAGAAAAGGCACAATGTCGACTTAAGTACAAGAAGACTGACGCTTCTCACTGACTATGCTTTGAACCATTCCTGTGACACTAGTTATAGATTCCGATGCTTCACTTCAGGTTTACTGTACACCTTGGACCTTCTTATTGACTATGAAACACAGAAATCACATCGGAATTAAATACAAAAGGCACAATGCCGACTTATATACAAGAAGACTAACTCTTCCTACTGTCTATGTTTTGAACCAATTCTGTGACACTAGTTATAGAGTCCGTTAATTCACTTCAGGTTTACTGTATCCCTTAAACCTTCTTATTGACGATGAAACGCAGAAATTGCATCGGAATTAAATACAAAAGACACAATGCCGACTTAAGTACAAGAAGACTGACTCTTCTTACCGTCTATGTTTTGACCCGTCCCAGTGACCCTAATTATAGATTCCGATGTTTCACTCCAGGTTGACTGTATCCCTTGGACCTTCTTATTGACGATGAAAGACAGAAATTGCATCGGAATTAAATACAAAAGGCACAATGCCGACTAATGTACAAGAAGACTAACTCTTCCTACTGTCTATGTTTTGAACCATTCCTAAGACACTTGTTATAGATTCCGTTGCTTCACTTCAGGTTTACTGTATCCCTCTGACCTTCTTATTGACGATGAAACACAGAAATTGCATCGGAATTAAATACAAAAGGCACAATGCCGAATTAAGTACAAGAAGACTGACTCTTCTTACTGTCTATGCTTTTAACCATTCCTGTGACACTAGTTATAGACTCCGATGCTTCAGTCCAGGTTTACTGTATCCCTTCGACCTTCTTATTGACGATGAAACACAGAAATTGCATCGGAATTAAATACAAAAGGCACAATGCCGACTTAAGTACAAGGAGTCTGACTCTTCTTACTGTCTATGTTTATAACCATCCCTGTGACACTAGTTATAGTTTCCGATGCTTCACTCCTGGTTTACTGTATCCCTTGGTCCTTCTTATTGACGAAGAAACACTGAAATTGCATCGGAATGAAATACAAAAGGCACAATGCCGACTTAAGTACAAGAAGACTGACTCTTATTAATGACTATGTTTTGGACCATTCCTGTGACACTAGTTATAGATTCCGATGCTTCACTTCAGGTTTACTGCATCCCTTGCACCTTCTTATTGGCGATGAAACACAGAAATTGGTTCGGAATTCAATACAAAAGGCACAATGCCGACTTAACTACAAGAACACTGACTCTTCTTACTGACTATGCTTTGAACCATTCCAGTGACACTAGTTATAGATTCCGATGCCTAACTTCAGGATTACTGTATCCCACTGACCTTGTTAGTGACGATGAAACACAGAAATTGCATCGGAACTAAATACAAAAAGCACAATGCCGACTTAAGTACAAGAATACTGACTCATCTTATTGCCTATGAATTGCACAATTCCTGTGACACTAGTTACAGATTCCGATGCTTCACGTCAGGTTTAATGTATCCCTTGGACCGTGTTATTTACGATGAATCACAGAAATTGCATTGGAGATAAATACAAAAGGCACAATGCCGACTTAAGTACAAGAAGACTGACTCTTCTTACTGTCTATAATTTGAACCATTCCAGTGACACTAGTTATAGATTCCGATGCTTCACTTCATGTTTACTGTATCCCTCGGACCTTCTTATTGACGATGAAACACAGAAATTGCATCGGAATTAAATACAAAAGGCACAATGCCGACTTAAGTACAAGAAGACTGACTCTTCCTACTATCTATGTTTTGAACCATTACTGTGACACTAGTTATGGATTCCGATGCTTCACTCCAGGTATACTGTATCCCTTGGACCTTCTTATTGACGGTGAAACACAGAAATTGCATCGGAATTAAATACGAAAGGCACATTGCCAAATTAAGTACAAGAAGACTGACTCTTCTTCCTGACTATGTTTTCAACCATTCCTGTGACACTAGTTGTAGATTCCGATGCTTCACTTCAGGTTTACTGTATCCCTTGGACCTTCTTATTGACGATGAAACACAGAAATAGCATCGGAATTAAATACAAAAGACACAATGCCGACTTAAGTACAAGAAGACTGACTCTTCTTACTGTCTATGCTTTGAACCATCCCTGTGACACTAGTTATAGATTCCGATGCTTCACTGCAGGTTTACTGTGTCCCTTAGACCTTCTTATTGACGATGAAACACAGAAATTACATTGGAATTAAATACAATAGGCACAATGCCGACTTAAGTACAAGAAGACTGACTCTTCTTACTGTCTATAGTTTGAACCATTCCAGTGCCACTAGTTATAGATTCTGATGCTTCACTTCATGTTTACTGTATCCCTTGGACCTTCTTATTGACGATGAAACACAGAAATTGCACCGGAATTAAATACAAAATGCACAATGCCGACTTATGTACAAGAAGACTGACTCTTCCTACTGTCTACGTTTTGACCCATTTCTGTGTCACTAGTTATAGAGTCCGATGCTTCACTTCAGGTTTACTGTATCCCTTGGACCTTCTTATTGACGGTGAAACACAGAAATTGCATTGGAATTATATACGAAAGGCACAATGCCAACTTAAGTACAAGAAGACTGACTCTTCTTACTGACTATGTTTTGAACCATTCCAGTGACACTAGTTATAGATTCCGATGCTTCACTTCAGGTTTACTGTATCCCTTAAACCTTCTTATTGACGAAGAAACGCAGAAATTGCATCGGAATTAAATACAAAAGACACAATGCCGACTTAAGTACAAGAAGACTGACTCTTCCAACTGTCTATGTTTTGAACCATTCCTGTGACGCTAGTTATAGATTCCGATGCTTCACTTCAGGTTTACTGTATCCCTCTGACCGTCTTAGTGACGATGAAACACAGAAATTGCATCCGAATTAATACAAAAGGCACAATGCCGACTTAAGTACAAGAAGACTGACTCTTCTTACCGTCTATGTTTTGAACCGTCCCTGTGACCCTAGTTATAGATTCCGATGTTTCACTCCAGGTTGACTGTATCCCTTGGACCTTCTTATTGACGATGAAAAACAGAAATTGCATCGGAATTAAATACAAAATGCACAATGCCGACTTAAGTACAAGAAGACTGACTCTTCTTACTGACTATGTTTTGAACCATTCCTGTGACACTAGTTATAGATTCCGTTGCTTCACTTCAGGTATACTGTATCCCTCTGACCTTCTTATTGACGATGAAACACAGAAATTGCATCGGAATTAAATACAAAAGGCACAATGCCCAATTAAGTACAAGAAGACTGACTCTTCTTATTGTCTATGCTTTTAACCATTCCTGTGACACTTGTTATAGACTCCGATGCTTCAGTCCAGGTTTACTGTATCCCTTCGACCTTCTTATTGACGATGAAACACAGAAATTGCATCGGAATTAAATACAAAAGGCACAATGCCGACTTAAGTACATGAAGACTGACTCTTCTTACTGTCTATGCTTTGAACCATCCCTGTGACACTAGTTATAGATTCCGATGCTTCACTGCAGGTTTACTGTGTCCCTTAGACCTTCTTATTGACGATGAAACACAGAAATTACATCGGAATTAAATACAATAGGCACAATGCCGACTTAAGTACAAGAAGACTGACTCTTCCTACTGTCCATGTTATGACCCATTTCTGTGACACTAGTTATAGAGTTCGATGCTTCACTGCAGGTTTACTGTGTCCCTTAGACCTTCTTATTGACGATGAAACACAGAAATTACATCGGATTTAAATACAAAAGGCACAATGCCGACTTAAGTACAAGAAGACCGACTCTTCTTACTGTCTATAATTTGAACCATTCCAGTGACACTAGTTATAGATTCCGATGCTTCACTTCAGGATTACTGTATCCCTCTGACCTTCTTAGTGACGATGAAACACAGAAATTGCATCGGAATTAAATACAAAAAGCACAATGCCGACTTATGTACAAGAATACTGACTCATCTTATTGTCTATGAATTGCACCATTCCTGTGACACTAGTTATAGATTCCGATGCTTCACGTCAGGTTTAATGTATCCCTTGGACCTTGTTATTTACGATGAATCACAGAAATTGCATCGGAGATAAATACAAAAGGCACAATGCCGACTTAAGTACAAGAAGAATGACTCTTCTTATTGTCTATGATTTTAACCATTCCTGTGACACTTGTTATAGACTCCGATGCTTCAGTCCAGGTTTACTGTATCCCTTCGACCTTCTTATTGACGATGAAACACAGAAATTGCATCGGAATTAAATACAGAAGTCACAATGCCGACTTAAGTACAAGAAGACCGACTCTTCTTACTGTCTATAATTTGAACCATTCCAGTGACACAAGTTATAGATTCCGATGCTTCACTTCAGGATTACTGTATCACTCTGACCTTCTTAGTGACGATGAAACACAGAAATTGCATCGGAATTAAATACAAAAGGCACAATGCCGACTTAAGTACAAGAAGACTGACTCTTCCTACTGTATATGTTTTGAACCATTACTGTGACACTAGTTGTAGATTCCGATGCTTCACTCCAGGTTTACTGTATCCCTTGGACCTTCTTATTAACGGTGAAACACAGAAATTGCATCGGAATTAAATACGAAAGGCACATTGCCAACTTAAGTACAAGAAGACTGACTCTTCTTCCTGACTATGTTTTCAACCATTCCTGTGACACTAGTTGTAGATTCCGATGCTTCACTTCAGGTTTACTGTATCCCTCGGACCTTCTTATTGACGATGAAACACAGAAATAGCATCGGAATTAAATACAAGAGACACAATGCCGACTTAAGTACAAGAAGACCGACTCTTCCAACTGTCTATGTTTGAACCATTCCTGAGACACTAGTTATAGATTCCGATGCTTCACTTCAGGCTTACTGTATACCCCTGACCGTCTTATTGACGATGAAACACAGAAATTGCATACGAATTAAATAGAAAAGGCACAATGCCGACTTAAGTACTAGAAGACTGACTCTTCCTACTGTCTATGTTTTGAACCATTCCTAAGACACTTGTTATAGATTCCGTTGCTTCACTTCAGGTTTACTGTATCCCTCTGACCTTCTTATTGACGATGAAACACAGAAATTGCATCGGAATTAAGTACAAAAAGCACAATGCCGACTTATGTACAAGAATACTGACTCATCTTATTGGCTATGAATTGCACCATTCCTGTGACACTAGTTATAGATTCCGATGCTTCACGTCAGGTTTAATGTATCCCTTGGACCTTGTTATTTACGATAAATCACAGAAATTGCATCGGAGATAAGTACAAAAGGCACAATGCCGACTTAAGTACATGAAGACTGACTCTTCTTACTGTCTATAATTTGAACCATTCCAGTGACACTAGTTATAGATTCCGATGCTTCACTTCATGTTTACTGTATCCCTCGGACCTTCTTATTGACGATGAAACACAGAAATTGCATCGGAATTAAATACAAAAGGCACAATGCCGACTTAAGTACAAGAAGACTGACTCTTCCTACTGTATATGTTTTGAACCATTACTGTGACACTAGTTGTAGATTCCGATGCTTCACTCCAGGTTTACTGTATCCCTTGGACCTTCTTATTAACGGTGAAACACAGAAATTGCATCGGAATTAAATACGAAAGGCACATTGCCAACTTAAGTACAAGAAGACTGACTCTTCTTCCTGACTATGTTTTCAACCATTCCTGTGACACTAGTTGTAGATTCCGATGCTTCACTTCAGGTTTACTGTATCCCTCGGACCTTCTTATTGACGATGAAACACAGAAATAGCATCGGAATTAAATACAAGAGACACAATGCCGACTTAAGTACAAGAAGACCGACTCTTCCAACTGTCTATGTTTGAACCATTCCTGAGACACTAGTTATAGATTCCGATGCTTCACTTCAGGCTTACTGTATACCCCTGACCGTCTTATTGACGATGAAACACAGAAATTGCATACGAATTAAATAGAAAAGGCACAATGCCGACTTAAGTACTAGAAGACTGACTCTTCCTACTGTCTATGTTTTGAACCATTCCTAAGACACTTGTTATAGATTCCGTTGCTTCACTTCAGGTTTACTGTATCCCTCTGACCTTCTTATTGACGATGAAACACAGAAATTGCATCGGAATTAAATACAAAAGGCACAATGCCGAATTAAGTACAAGAAGACTGACTCTTCTTACTGTCTATGCTTTTAACCATTCCTGTGACACTAGTTATAGACTCCGATGCTTCGCTCCAGATTTACTGTATCCCTTCGACCTTCTTATTGACGATGAAACACAGAAATTGCATCGGAATTAAATACAAAAGGCACAATGCCGACTTAAGTACATGAAGACTGACTCTTCTTACTGTCTATGCTTTGAACCATCCCTGTGACACTAGTTATAGATTCCGATGCTTCACTGCAGGTTTACTGTGTCCCTTAGACCTTCTTATTGACGATGAAACACAGAAATTGCATCGGAATTAAATACAATAGGCACAATGCCGACTTAAGTACTAGAAGACTGACTCTTATTAATGACTATGTTTTGGACCATTCCTGTGACACTAGTTATAAATTCCGATGCTTCACTTCGGGTTTACTGTATCCCTTGGACCATCTTATTGACGATGAAACACAGAAATTGCATCGGATATAAATAGAAAAGGCACAATGTCGACTTAAGTACAAGAAGACTGACGCTTCTCACTGACTATGCTTTGAACCATTCCTGTGACACTAGTTATAGATTCCGATGCTTCACTTCAGGTTTACTGTACACCTTGGACCTTCTTATTGACTATGAAACACAGAAATCGCATCGGAATTAAATACAAAAGGCACAATGCCGACTTATATACAAGAAGACTAACTCTTCCTACTGTCTATGTTTTGAACCAATTCTGTGACACTAGTTATAGAGTCCGTTAATTCACTTCAGGTTTACTGTATCCCTTAAACCTTCTTATTGACGATGAAACGCAGAAATTGCATCGGAATTAAATACAAAAGACACAATGCCGACTTAAGTACAAGAAGACTGACTCTTCTTACCGTCTATGTTTTGACCCGTCCCAGTGACCCTAATTATAGATTCCGATGTTTCACTCCAGGTTGACTGTATCCCTTGGACCTTCTTATTGACGATGAAAGACAGAAATTGCATCGGAATTAAATACAAAAGGCACAATGCCGACTAATGTACAAGAAGACTAACTCTTCCTACTGTCTATGTTTTGAACCATTCCTAAGACACTTGTTATAGATTCCGTTGCTTCACTTCAGGTTTACTGTATCCCTCTGACCTTCTTATTGACGATGAAACACAGAAATTGCATCGGAATTAAATACAAAAGGCACAATGCCGAATTAAGTACAAGAAGACTGACTCTTCTTACTGTCTATGCTTTTAACCATTCCTGTGACACTAGTTATAGACTCCGATGCTTCAGTCCAGGTTTACTGTATCCCTTCGACCTTCTTATTGACGATGAAACACAGAAATTGCATCGGAATTAAATACAAAAGGCACAATGCCGACTTAAGTACAAGAAGTCTGACTCTTCTTACTGTCTATGTTTATAACCATCCCTGTGACACTAGTTATAGTTTCCGATGCTTCACTCCTGGTTTACTGTATCCCTTGGTCCTTCTTATTGACGAAGAAACACTGAAATTGCATCGGAATGAAATACAAAAGGCACAATGCCGACTTAAGTACAAGAAGACTGACTCTTATTAATGACTATGTTTTGGACCATTCCTGTGACACTAGTTATAGATTCCGATGCTTCACTTCAGGTTTACTGCATCCCTTGCACCTTCTTATTGACGATGAAACACAGAAATTGGTTCGGAATTCAATACAAAAGGCACAATGCCGACTTAACTACAAGAACACTGACTCTTCTTACTGACTATGCTTTGAACCATTCCAGTGACACTAGTTATAGATTCCGATGCCTAACTTCAGGATTACTGTATCCCACTGACCTTGTTAGTGACGATGAAACACAGAAATTGCATCGGAACTAAATACAAAAAGCACAATGCCGACTTAAGTACAAGAATACTGACTCATCTTATTGCCTATGAATTGCACAATTCCTGTGACACTAGTTACAGATTCCGATGCTTCACGTCAGGTTTAATGTATCCCTTGGACCGTGTTATTTACGATGAATCACAGAAATTGCATTGGAGATAAATACAAAAGGCACAATGCCGACTTAAGTACAAGAAGACTGACTCTTCTTACTGTCTATAATTTGAACCATTCCAGTGACACTAGTTATAGATTCCGATGCTTCACTTCATGTTTACTGTATCCCTCGGACCTTCTTATTGACGATGAAACACAGAAATTGCATCGGAATTAAATACAAAAGGCACAATGCCGACTTAAGTACAAGAAGACTGACTCTTCCTACTATCTATGTTTTGAACCATTACTGTGACACTAGTTATGGATTCCGATGCTTCACTCCAGGTATACTGTATCCCTTGGACCTTCTTATTGACGGTGAAACACAGAAATTGCATCGGAATTAAATACGAAAGGCACATTGCCAAATTAAGTACAAGAAGACTGACTCTTCTTCCTGACTATGTTTTCAACCATTCCTGTGACACTAGTTGTAGATTCCGATGCTTCACTTCAGGTTTACTGTATCCCTTGGACCTTCTTATTGACGATGAAACACATAAATAGCATCGGAATTCAATACAAAAGACACAATGCCGACTTAAGTACAAGAAGACTGACTCTCACAACTGTCTATGCTTTGAACCATTCGTGAGACACTAGTTATAGATTCCGATGCTTCACTTCAGGCTTACTGTATCCCCCTGACCGTCTTATTGACGATGAAACACAGAAATTGCATCCGAATTAAATAGAAAAGGCACAATGCCGACATAAGTACTAGAAGACTGACTCTTCCAACTGTCTATGTTTTGAACCATTCCTGTGACGCTAGTTATAGATTCCGATGCTTCACTTCAGGTTTACTGTATCCCTCTGACCGTCTTAGTGACGATGAAACACAGAAATTGCATCCGAATTAATACAAAAGGCACAATGCCGACTTAAGTACAAGAAGACTGACTCTTCTTACCGTCTATGTTTTGAACCGTCCCTGTGACCCTAGTTATAGATTCCGATGTTTCACTCCAGGTTGACTGTATCCCTTGGACCTTCTTATTGACGATGAAACACAGAAATTGCATCGGAATTAAATACAAAAGGCACAATGCCGAATTAAGGACAAAAGACTGACTGTTCTTACTGTCTATGCTTTTAACCATTCCTGTGACACTTGTTATAGACTCCGATGCTTCAGTCCAGGTTTACTGTATCCCTTCGACCTTCTTATTGACGATGAAACACAGAAATTGCATCGGAATTAAATACAAAAGGCACAATGCCGACTTAAGTACATGAAGACTGACTCTTCTTACTGTCTATGCTTTGAACCATCCCTGTGACACTAGTTTTAGATTCCGATGCTTCACTGCAGGTTTACTGTGTCCCTTAGACACTCTTATTGACGATGAAACACAGAAATTACATCGGAATTAAATACAATAGGCACAATGCCGACTTAAGTACAAGAAGACTGACTCTTCCAACTGTCTATGTTGTGACCCATTTCTGTGACACTAGTTATAGAGTTCGATGCCTCACTGCAGGTTTACTGTGTCCCTTAGACCTTCTTACTGACGATGAAACACAGAAATTACATCGGAATTAAAAACAAAAGGCACAATGCCGACTTAAGTACAAGAAGACCGACTCTTCTTACTGTCTATAATTTGAACCATTCCAGTGACACTAGTTATAGCTTCCGATGCTTCACTTCTGGATTACTGTATCCCTCTGACCTTCTTAGTGACGATGAAGCACAGAAATTGCATCGGAATTAAATACTAAAAGCACAATGCCGACTTATGTACAAGAATACTGACTCATCTTATTGTCTATGAATTGCACCATTCCTGTGACACTAGTTATAGATTCCGATGCTTCACGTCAGGTTTAATGTATCCCTTGGACCTTGTTATTTACGATGAATGACAGAAATTGCATCGGAGATAAATACAAAAGGCACAATGCCGACTTAAGTACAAGAAGACTGACTCTTCTCACTGTCTATAATTTGAACCATTCCAGTGACACTAGTTATAGATTCCGATGCTTCACTTCATGTTTACTGTATCCCTCGGACCTTCTTATTGACGATGAGACACAGAAATTGCATCGGAATTAATACAAAAGGCACAATGCCGACTTAAGTACAAGAAGACTGACTCTTCCTACTGTCTATGTTTTGAACCATTACTGTGACACTAGTTATAGATTCCGATGCTTCGCTCCAGATTTACTGTGTCCCTTCGACCTTCTTATTGACGATGAAACACAGAAATTGCATCGGAATTAAATACAAAAGGCACAATGCCGACTTAAGTACATGAAGACTGACTCTTCTTACTGTCTATGTTTTGAACCATCCCTGTGACACTAGTTATAGATTCCGATGCTTCACTGCAGGTTTACTGTGTCCCTTAGACCTTCTTATTGACGATGAAACACAGAAATTACATCGGAGTTAAATAGAATAGGCACAATGCCGACTTAAGTACAAGAAGACTGACTCTTCTTACTGTCTATAGTTTGAACCATTCCAGTGCCACTAGTTATAGATTCCGATGCTTGACTTCATGTTTACTGTATCCCTTGGACCTTCTTATTGACGATGAAACACAGAAAT
The DNA here is from genome assembly GCF_023864345.2 of Schistocerca serialis cubense. Classification (NCBI taxonomy): domain Eukaryota; kingdom Metazoa; phylum Arthropoda; class Insecta; order Orthoptera; family Acrididae; genus Schistocerca; species Schistocerca serialis. The sequence continues at coordinate 2,337,681 of NC_064639.1, read as the reverse complement.
TGCATCGGAATTAAATACAAAATGCACAATGCCGACTTATGTACAAGAAGACTGACTCTTCCTACTGTCTATGTTTTGACCCATTTCTGTGACACTAGTTATAGAGTCCGATGCTTCACTTCAGGTTTACTGTATCCCTTGGACCTTCTTATTGACGGTGAAACACAGAAATTGCATCGGAATTAAATACGAGAGGCACAATGCCAACTTAAGTACAAGAAGACTGACTCTTCTTACTGACTATGTTTTGAACCATTCCAGTGACACTAGTTATAGATTCCGATGCTTCACTTCAGGTTTACTGTATCCCTTAAACCTTCTTATTGACGATGAAACGCAGAAATTGCATCGGAATTAAATACAAAAGACACAATGCCGACTTAAGTACAAGAAGACTGACACTTCTTACCGTCTATGTTTTGAACCGTCCCTGTGACCCTAGTTATAGATTCCGATGTTTCACTCCAGGTTTACTGTATCCCTTGGACCTTCTTATTGACGATGAAACACAGAAATTGCATCGGAATTAAATACAAAATGCACAATGCCGACTTAAGTACAAGAAGACTTACTCTTCTTACTGACTATGTTTTGAACCATTCCTGTGACACTACTTTTAGATTCCGTTGCTTCACTTCAGGTTTACTGTATCCCTCTGACCTTCTTATTGACGACGAAACACAGAAATTGCATCGGAATTAAATACAAAAGGCACAATGCCGAATTAAGTACAAGAAGACTGACTCTTCTTACTGTCTATGATTTTAACCATTCCTGTGACACTAGTTATAGACTCCGATGCTTCAGTCCAGGTTTATTGTATCCCTTCGACCTTCTTATTGACGATGAAACACAGAAATTGCATCGGAATTAAATACAAAAGGCACAATGCCGACTTAAGTACAAGAAGTCTGACTCTTCTTACTGTCTATGTTTTGAACCATCCCTGTGACACTAGTTATAGTTTCCGATGCTTCACTCCTGGTTTACTGTATCCCTTGGTCCTTCTTATTGACGAAGAAACACTGAAATTGCATCGGAATGAAATACAAAAGGCACAATGCCGACTTAAGTACAAGAAGACTGACTCTTATTAATGACTATGTTTTGGACCATTCCTGTGACACTAGTTATAAATTCCGATGCTTCACTTCGGGTTTACTGTATCCCTTGGACCATCTTATTGACGATGAAACACAGAAATTGCATCGGATATAAATAGAAAATGCACAATGTCGACTTAAGTACAAGAAGACTGACGCTTCTCACTGACTATGCTTTGAACCATTCCTGTGACACTAGTTATAGATTCCGATGCTTCACTTCAGGTTTACTGTACACCTTGGACCTTCTTATTTACTATGAAACACAGAAATTGCATCGGAATTAAATACAAAAGGCACAATGCCGACTTAAGTACAAGAAGACTGACTCTTCTTACTGTCTATAATTTGAACCATTCCAGTGACACTAGTTATAGATTCCGATGCTTCACTTCATGTTTACTGTATCCCTCGGACCTTCTTATTGACGATGAAACACAGAAATTGCATCGGAATTAAATACAAAAGGCACAATGCCGACTAAAGTACAAGAAGAATGACTCTTCCTACTGTATATGTTTTGAACCATTACTGTGACACTAGTTGTAGATTCCGATGCTTCACTCCAGGTTTACTGTATCCCTTGGACCTTCTTATTAACGGTGAAACACAAAAATTGCATCGGAATTAAATACGAAAGGCACAGTGCCAACTTAAGTACAAGAAGACTGACTCTTCTTCCTGACTATGTTTTCAACCATTCCTGTGACAGTAGTTATAGATTCCGATGCTTCACTTCAGGTTTACTGTATCCTTCTGACCTTCTTATTGACGATGAAACACAGAAATTGCATCGGAATTAAATAGAAAAGGCAGTATGCCAACTTAAGTACAAGAAGACTGACTCTTCTTACTGTCTATGCTTTGAACCATTCCTGTGACACTAGTTATAGATTCCGATGCTTCACTTCAGGTTTACTGCATCCCTTGGACCTTCTTATTTACTATGAAACACAGAAATTGCATCGGAATTAAATACAAAAGGCACAATGCCGACTTAAGTACAAGAAGACTGACTCTTCTTACTGTCTATAATTTGAACCATTCCAGTGACACTAGTTATAGATTCCGATGCTTCACTTCATGTTTACTGTATCCCTCGGACCTTCTTATTGACGATGAAACACAGAAATTGCATCGGAATTAAATACAAAAGGCACAATGCCGACTAAAGTACAAGAAGAATGACTCTTCCTACTGTATATGCTTTGAACCATTCCTGTGACACTAGTTATAGATTCCGATGCTTCACTTCAGGTTTACTGTACACCTTGGACCTTCTTATTTACTATGAAACACAGAAATTGCATCGGAATTAAATACAAAAGGCACAATGCCGACTTAAGTACAAGAAGACTGACTCTTCTTACTGTCTATAATTTGAACCATTCCAGTGACACTAGTTATAGATTCCGATGCTTCACTTCAGGTTTACTGTATCCCTTGGACCTTCTTATTGACGATGAAACACAGAAATAGCATCGGAATTAAATACAAAAGACACAATGCCGACTTAAGTACAAGAAGACCGACTCTTCCAACTGTCTATGTTTGAACCATTCCTGAGACACTAGTTATAGATTCCGATGCTTCACTTCAGGCTTACTGTATACCCCTGACCGTCTTATTGACGATGAAACACAAAAATTGCAAACGAATTAAATAGAAAAGGCACAATGCCGACTTAAGTACTAGAAGACTGACTCTTCCTACTGTCTATGTTTTGAACCATTCCTAAGACACTTGTTATAGATTCCGTTGCTTCACTTCAGGTTTACTGTATCCCTCTGACCTTCTTATTGACGATGAAACACAGAAATGGCATCGGAATTAAATACAAAAGGCACAATGCCGAATTAAGTACAAGAAGACTGACTCTTCTTACTGTCTATGTTTTGAACCAGTCCTGTGACACTAGTTACAGATTTCGATGCTTCACCTCAGGTTTACTGTTTCCCTTGGACCTTCTTAATGACGATGAAACACAGAAATTGCATCGGAATTAAATACAAAAGGCACAATGCCGACTTATGAACAAGAAGACTAACTCTTCCTACTGTCTATGTTTTGAACAATTTCTGTGACACTAGTTATAGAGTCCGTTGCTTCACTTCAGGTTTACTGTATCCCTTGGGCCTTCTTATTGACGGTGAAACACAGAAATTGCATCGGAATTAAATACGAAAGGCACAATGCCAACTTAAGTTCAACAAGACTGACTCTTCTTACTGACTATGTATTAAACCGTTCCTGTGACACTAGTTATAGATTCCGATGCTTCACTTCAGGTTTACTGTATCCTTCTGACCTTCTTATTGACGATGAAACACAGAAATTGCATCGGAATTAAATAGAAAAGGCAGTATGCCAACTTAAGTACAAGAAGACTGACTCTTCTTACTGTCTATGCTTTGAAGCATTCCTGTGACACTAGTTATAGATTCCGATGCTTCACTTCAGGTTTACTGCATCCCTTGCACCTTCTTATTGTCGATGAAACACAGAAATTGGTTCGGAATTCAATACAAAAGGCACAATGCCGACTAATGTACAAGAAGACTGACTCTTCCTTCTGTCTATGTTTTGAACCATTCCTGTGACACTAGTTATAGAGTCCGATGCTTCACTTCGGGTTTACTGTATCCCTTGGATCTTGTTATTTACGATGAATCACAGAAATTGCATCGGAATTAAATACAAAAGGCACAATGCCGACTTAAGTACAAGAAGACCGACTCTTCTTACTGTCTATAATTTGAACCATTCCAGTGACACTAGTTATAGATTCCGATGCTTCATTTCAGGATTACTGGATCCCTCTGACCTTCTTATTGACGGTGAAACACAGAAATTGCATCGGAATTAAATACAAAAGGCACAATGCCGACTTAAGTACATGAAGACTGACTCTTCTTACTGTCTATGCTTTGAACCATCCCTGTGACACTAGTTATAGATTCCGATGCTTCACTGCAGGTTTACTGTGTCCCTTAGACCTTCTTATTGACGATGGAACACAGACATTACATCGGAATTAGATACAATAGGCACAATGCCGACTTAAGTACAAGAAGACTGACTCTTCTTACTGTCTATAGTTTGAACCATTCCAGTGCCACTAGTTATAGATTCCGATGCTTGACTTCATGATTACTGTATCCCTTCGACCTTCTTATTGACGATGAAACACAGAAATTGCATCGGAATTAAATACAAAATGCACAATGCCGACTCATGTACAAGAAGACTGACTCTTCCCACTGTCTATGTTTTGACCCATTTCTGTGACACTAGTTATAGAGTCCGATGCTTCACTTCAGGTTTACTGTATCCCTTGGACCTTCTTATTGACGGTGAAACACAGAAATTGCATTGGAATGAAATACGAAAGGCACAATGACAACTTAAGTACAAGAAGACTGACTCTTCTTACTGACTATGTTTTGAACCATTCCAGTGACACTAGTTATAGATTCCGATGCTACACTTCAGGTTTACTGTATCCCTTAAACCTTCTTATTGACGATGAAACGCAGAAATTGCATCGGAATTAAATACAAAAGACACAATGCCGACTTAAGTACAAGAAGACTGACTCTTCTTACCGTCTATGTTTTGAACCGTCCCTGTGACCCTAGTTATAGATTCCGATGTTTCACTCCAGGTTGACTGTATCCCTTGGACCTTCTTATTGACGATGAAACACAGAAATTACATCGGAATTAAATACAAAATGCACAATGCCGACTTAAGTACAAGAAGACTGACTCTTCTTACTGACTATGTTTGAACCATTCCTGTGACACTAGTTATAGATTCCGTTGCTTCACTTCAGGTTTACTGTATCCCTCTGACCTTCTTATTGACGATGAAACACAGAAATTGCATCGGAATTAAGTACAAAAGGCACAATGCCGAATTAAGTACAAGAAGACTGACTCCTCTTACTGTCTATGATTTTAACCATTCCTGTGACACTAGTTATAGACTCCGATGCTTCAGTCCAGGTTTACTGTATCCCTTCGACCTTCTTATTGACGATGAATCACAGAAATTGCATCGGAATTAAATACAAAATGCACAATGCCGACTTAAGTACAAGAAGTCTGACTCTTCTTACTGTCTATGTTTTGAACCATCCCTGTGACACTAGTTATAGTTTCCGATGCTTCACTCCTGGTTTACTGTATCCCTTGGTCCTTCTTATTGACGAAGAAACACTGAAATTGCATCGGAATGAAATACAAATGGCACAATGCCGACTTAAGTACAAGAAGACTGACTCTTATTAATGACTATGTTTTGGACCATTCCTGTGACACTAGTTATAAATTCCGATGCTTCACTCCGGGTTTACTGTATCCCTTGGACCATCTTATTGACGATGAAACACAGAAATTGCATCGGATATAAATAGAAAAGGCACAATGTCGACTTAAGTACAAGAAGACTGACGCTTCTCACTGACTATGCTTTGAACCATTCCTGTGACACTAGTTATAGATTCCGATGCTTCACTTCAGGTTTACTGTACACCTGGGACCTTCTTATTGACTATGAAACACAGAAATCACATCGGAATTAAATACAAAAGGCACAATGCCGACTTAAGTACAAGAAGACTGACTCTTCCTACTGTCTATATTTTGAACCATTCCTGTGACACTAGTTATAGATTCCGATGCTTCAATTTAGGTTTACTGTATCCCTCTGACCTTATTGCCGATGAAACGCAGAAATTGCATCGGAATTAAATACAAAAGGCACAATGCCGACTTAAGGACAAGAAGACTGAACCTTCTTACTATCTATGTTTTGAACCAGTCCTGTGACACTAGTTACAGATTCCGATGTTTCACTTCAGGTTTACTGTATCCCTTGGACTTTCTTAATGACGATGAAACACAGAAATTGCATCGGAATTAAATACAAAAGGCACAATGCCAACTTATGTACAAGAAGACTAACAATCCTACTGTCTATGTTTTGAACCATTTCTGTGACATTAGTTATAGAGTCCGTTGCTTCACTTCAGGTTTACTGTACCCCTTGGGCCTTCTTATTGACGGTGAAACACAGAAATTGCATCGGAATGAAATAGGAAAGGCACAATGCCAACTTAAGTACAAGAAGACTGACTCTTCTTACTGACTATGTTTTGCACCATTCCAGTGACACTAGTTATAGATTCCGATGCTTCACTTCAGGTTTACTGTATCCCTTATACCTTCTTATTGACGATGAAACGCAGAAATGGCATCGGAATTAAATACAAAAGACACAATGCCGACTTAAGTACATGAAGACTGACTCTTCTTACCGTCTATGTTTTGCCCCGTCCCTGTGACCCTAGTTATAGATTCCGATGTTTCACTCCAGGTTGACTGTATCCCTTGGACCATCTTATTGACGATGAAACACAGAAATTGCATCGGAATTAAATACAAAATGCACAATGCCGACTTAAGTACAAGAAGACTGACTCTTCTTACTGACTATGTTTTGAACCATTCCTGTGACACTAGTTATAGATTCCGTTGCTTCACTTCGGGTTTACTGTATCCCTTGGACCATCTTATTGACGATGAAACACAGAAATTGCATCGGATATAAATAGAAAAGGCACAATGTCGACTTAAGTACAAGAAGACTGACGCTTCTCACTGACTATGCTTTGAACCAATCCTGTGACACTAGTTATAGATTCCGATGCTTCACTTCAGGTTTACTGTACACCTTGGACCTTCTTATTGACTATGAAACACAGAAATCGCATCGGAATTAAATACAAAAGGCACAATGCCGACTTAAGTACATGAAGACTGACACTTCCTACTGTCTATATTTTGAACCATTCCGGTGACACTAGTTATAGATACCGATGCTTCAATTTAGGTTTACTGTATCCCTCTGACCTTATTGCCGATGAAACACAGAAATTGCATCGGAATTAAATACAAAAGGCACAATGCCGGCTTAAGGACAAGAAGACTGACCCTTCTTACAATCTATGTTTTGACCAGTCCTGTGACACTAGTTACAGATTCCGATGCTTCACTTCAGGTTTACTGTTTCCCTTGGACCTTCTTAATGACGATGAAACACAGAAATTGCATCGGGATTAAATACAAAAGGCACAAAGCCGACTTATGTACAAGAAGACTAACTCTTCCTACTGTCTATGTTTTGAACCATTTCTGTGACACTAGTTATAGAGTCCGTTGCTTCACTTCAGGTTTACAGTATCCCTTGGGCCTTCTTATCGACGGTGAAACACAGAAATTGCATCGGAATTAAATACGAAAGGCACAATGCCAACTTAAGTTCAACAAGACTCTCTTCGTACTGACTATGTATTGAACCGTTCCTGTGACACTAGTTATAGATTCCGATGCTTCACTTCAGGTTTACTGTATCCTTCTGACCTTCTTATTGACGATGAAACACAGAAATTGCATCGGAATTAAATAGAAAAGTCAGTATGCCAACTTAAGTACAAGTAGACTGACTCTTCTTACTGTCTATGCTTTGAACCATTCCTGTGACACTAGTTATAGATTCCGATGCTTCACTTCAGGTTTACTGCATCCCTTGCACCTTCTTATTGACGATGAAACACAGAAATTGGTTCGGAATTCAATACAAAAGGCACAATCCCGACTTAACTACAAGAACACTGACTCTTCTTACTGACTATGCTTTGAACCATTTCAGTGACACTAGTTATAGATTCCGATGCCTAACTTCAGGATTACTGTATCCCACTGACCTTGTTAGTGACGATGAAACACATAAATTGCATCGGAACTAAATACAAAAAGCACAATGCCGACTTAAGTACAAGAATACTGACTCATCTTACTGTCTATGATTTGCACCATTCCTGTGACACCTGTTATAGATTCCGATGCTTCACTTCAGGTTTACTGTTTCTCTTGGACCTTCTTATTGACGATGAAACACAGAAATTGCATCGGAATTAAATACAAAAGGCACAATGCCGACTTATGTACAAGAAGACTGACTCTTCCTTCTGTCTATGTTTTGAACCATGTCTGTGACACTAGTTATAGAGTCCGATGCTTCACTTCGGGTTTACTGTATCCCTTGGACCTTGTTATTTACGATGAATCACAGAAATTGCATCGGAATTAAATACAAAAGGCACAATGCCGACTTAAGTACAAGAAGACCGACTCTTCTTACTGTCTATAATTTGAACCATTCCAGTGACACTAGTTATAGATTCCGATGCTTCACTTCAGGATTACTGTATCCCTCTGACCTTCTTATTGACGGTAAAACACAGAAATTGCATCGGAAGTAAATACGAAAGGCACATTGCCAACTTAAGTACAAGAAGACTGACTCTTCTTCCTGACTATGTTTAAACCATTCCTGTGACACTAGTTGTAGATTCCGATGCTTCACTTCAGGTTTACTGTATCCCTTGGGGCTTCTTATTGACGATGAAACACAGAAATAGCATCGAAATTAAATACAAAAGACACAATGCCGACTTAAGTACAAGAAGACTGACTCTTCCAACTGTCTATGTTTTGAACCATTCCTGAGACACTAGTTATAGATTCTGATGCTTCACTTCAGGCTTACTGTATCCCCCTGACCGTCTTATTGACGATGAAACACAGAAATTGCATCCGAATTAAATAGAAAAGGCACAATGCCGACTTAAGTACTAGAAGACTGACTCTTCCTACTGTCTATGTTTTGAACCATTCCTACGACACTTGTTATAGATTCCGCTGCTTCACTTCATTTTCACTGTATCCCTCTGACCTTCTTATTGACGATGAAACACAGAAATTGCATCGGAATTAAATACAAAAGGCACAATGCCGAAATAAGTACAAGAAGACTGACTCTACTTACTGTCTATGCTTTTAACCATTCCTGTGACACTAGTTTTAGACTCCGATGCTTCGCTCCAGATTTACTGTATCCCTTCGACCTTCTTATTGACGATGAAACACAGAAATTGCATCGGAATTATATACAAAAGGCACAATGCCGACTTAAATACATGAAGACTGACTCTTCTTACTGTCTATGCTTTGAACCATCCCTGTGACACTAGTTATAGATTCCGATGCTTCACTGCAGGTTTACTGTGTCCCTTAGACCTTCTTATTGACGATGAAACACAGAAATTACATCGGAATTAAATACAATAGGCACAATGCCGACTTAAGTACAAGAAGACTGACTCTTCTTACTGTCTATAGTTTGAACCATTCCAGTGCCACTAGTTATAGATTCCGATGCTTCACTTCATCATTACTGTATCCCTTGGACCTTCTTATTGACGATGAAACACAGAAATTGCACCGGAATTAAATACAAAATGCACAATGCCGACTTATGTACAAGAAGACTGACTCTTCCTACTGTCTATGTTTTGACTAATTTCTGTGACACTAGTTATAGAGTCCGATGCTTCACTTCAGGTTTACTGTATCCCTTGGACCTTCTTATTGACGGTGAAACACAGAAATTGCATTGGAATTAAATACGAAAGGCACAATGCCAACTTAAGTACAAGAAGACTGACTCTTCTTACTGACTATGTTTTGAACCACTCCAGTGACACTAGTTATAGATTCCGATGCTTCACTTCAGGTTTACTGTATCCCTTAAACCTTCTTATTGACGATGAAACGCAGAAATTGCATCGGAATTAAATACAAAAGACACAATGCCGACTTAAGTACAAGAAGACTGACTCTTCCAACTGTCTATGTTTTGAACCATTCCTGTGACGCTAGTTGTAGATTCCGATGCTTCACTTCAGGTTTACTGTATCCCTCTGACCGTCTTAGTGACGATGAAACACAGAAATTGCATCGGAATTAAATACAAACGGCACAATGCCAAATTAAGTACAAGAAGACTGACTCTTCTTACTGTCTATGCTTTTAACCATTCCTGTGACACTAGTTATAGACTCCGATGCTTCAGTCCAGGTTTACTGTATCCCTTCGACCTTCTTATTGACGATGAAACACAGAAATTGCATCGGAATTAAATACAAAAGGCACAATGTCGACTTAAGTACATGAAGACTGACTCTTCTTACTGTCTATGCTCTGAACCATCCCTGTGACACTAGTTATAGATTCCGATGCTTCACTGCAGGTTTAGTGTGTCCCTTAGACCTTCTTATTGACGATGAAACGCAGAAATTACATCGGAATTAAATACAATAGGCACAATGCCGACTTAAGTACAAGAAGACTGACTCTTCTTACTGTCTATAGTTTGAACCATTCCAGTGACACTAGTTATAGATTCCGATGCTTCACTTCATGTTTACTGTGTCCCTTGGACCTTCTTATTGACGATGAAACACAGAAATTGCATCAGAATTAAATACAAAAGGCACAATGCCGACTTAAGTACAAGAAGACTGACTCTTCCTACTGTCTATGTTGTGACCCATTTCTGTGACACTAGTTATAGAGTTCGATGCTTCACTTCAGGTTTACTGTATCCCTTGGACCTTCTTATTGACGGTGAAACACAGAAATTGCATTGGAATTAAATACGAAAGGCACAATGCCAACTTAAGTACAAGAAGACTGACTCTTCTTACGGACTATGTTTTGAACCATTCCAGTGACACTAGTTATAGATTCCGATGCTTCACTTCAGGTTTACTGTATCCCGTAAACCTTCTTATTGACGATGAAACGCAGAAATTGCATCGGAATTAAATACAAAAGACACAATGCCGACTTAAGTACAAGAAGACTGACTCTTCCAACTGTCTATGTTTTGAACCATTCCTGTGACGCTAGTTATAGATTCCGATTCTTCACTTCAGGTTTACTGTATCTCTCTGACCGTCTTAGTGACGATGAAACAGAGAAATTGCATCCGAATTAAATAGAAAAGGCACATTGACGACTTAAGTACTAGAAGACTGACTCTTCCTACTGTCTATGTTATGAACCATTCCTAAGACACTTGTTATAGTTTCCGATGCTTCACTTCAGGTTTACTGTATCCCTTGGACCTACTTATTGTCGATGAAACACAGAAATTGCATCGGAATTCAATACAAAAGGCACAAGGCCGACTTAACTACAAGAAGACTGACTCCTCTTACTGACTGTGCTTTGAACCATTCCTGTGATTCTAGTTATAGATTCCGATGCTTCACTTCAGGTTTACTGTATCCCTTGGACCTTCTTATTGACGGTGAAACACAGAAATTGCATCGGAATTAAATACGAAAGGCACAATGCCAACTTAAGTACAAGAAGACTGACTCTTCTTACTGACTATGTTTTGAACCATTCCTGTGACACTATTTATAGATTCCGATGCTTCACTTCAGGTTTACTGTATCCCTCTGACCTTCTTATTGACGATGAAACACAGAAATTGCATCGGAATTAAATAGAAAAGGCACAATGCCGACTTAAGTACAAGAAGACTGACTCTTCTTACTGTCTATGCTTTGAACCATTCCTGTGACACTAGTTATAGATTGCGATGCTTCTCTTCAGGTTTACTGTATCCCTTGCACCACCTTATTGACGATGAAACACAGAAGTTGGTTCGGAATTCAATACAAAAGGCATAATGCCGACTTAAGTACAAGAAGACTGACTCTTTTTACTGTCTACGCTTTGAACCATCCCTGTGACACTAGTTGTAGATTCCGATGTTTCACTTTAGGTTTACTGTATCCCGTGGACCGTGTTATTGTCGATGAAACACAGAAATTGCATCGGAAATAAATACAAAAACACAATACCGACTTAAGAACAAGAAGACTGACTCTTCTTATTGACTATGCTTTGAACCATTCCTGTGACACTAGTCGTAGATTCCGATGCTTAACTTCAGGATTACTGTATCCCTCTGACCTTCTTATTGACGATGAAACACAGAAATTGCATCCGTATTAAATACAAAAGGCACAATGCCGACTTAAGTACAAGAAGTCTGACTCTTCTTACTGTCTATGTTTTGAACCATCCCTGTGACACTAGTTATAGTTTCCGATGCTTCACTCCTGGTTTACTGTATCCCTTGGTCCTTCTTATTGACGAAGAACCACTGAAATTGCATCGGAATTAAATACAAAAGGCACAATGCCGACTTAAGTACAAGAAGACTGACTCTTATTAATGACTATGCTTTGGACCATTCCTGTGACACTAGTTACAAATTCCGATGCTTCACTTCGGGTTTACTGTATCCCTTGGACCATCTTATTGACGATGAAACACAGAAATTGCATCGGATATAAATAGAAAAGGCACAATGTCGACTTAAGTACATGAAGACTGACACTTCTCACTGACTATGCTTTGAACCATTCCTGTGACACTAGTTATAGATTCCGATGCTTCACTTCAGGTTTACTGTACACCTTGGACCTTCTTATTGACTATGAAACACAGAAATCGCATCGGAATTAAATACAAAAGGCACAATGCCGACTTAAGTACAAGAAGACTGACTCTTCCTACTGTCTATATTTTGAACCATTCCTGTGACACTAGTTATAGATTTCGATGCTTCTATTTAAGTTTACTGTATCCCTCTGACCTTATTGCCGATGAAACACAGAAATTGCATTGGAATTAAATACAAAAGGCACAATGCCGACTTATGTACAAGTAGACTGACTCTTCCTACTGTCTATGTTTTGAACCATTTCTGTGACACTAGTTATAGAGTCCGTTGCTTCAATTCAGGTTTACTGTATCCTTCTGACCTTCATATTGACGATGAAAGACAGAAATTGCATCGGAATTAAATAGAAAATGCAGTATGCCAACTTAAGTACAAGAAGACTGACTCTTCTTACTGTCTATGCTTTGAACCATTCCTGTGACACTAGTTATAGATTCCGATGCTTCACTTCAGGTTTACTGCATCCCTTGCACCTTCTTATTGACGATGAAACACAGAAATTGGTTCGGAATTCAACACAAAAGGCACAATGCCGACTTAACTACAAGAACACTGACTCTTCTTACTGACTATGCTTTGAACCATTCCAGTGACACTAGTTATAGATTCCGATGCCTAACTTCAGGATTACTGTATACCACTGACCTTGTTAGTGACGATAAAACACAGAAATTGCATCGGAATTAAATACAAAAAGCACAATGCCGACTTAAGTACAAGAATACTGACTCATCTTACTGTCTATGATTTGCACAATTCCTGTGACACTAGTTACAGATTCCGATGCTTCACTTCAGGTTTACTGTATCCCTTGGACCTTGTTATTTACGATGAATCACAGAAATAGCATCGGAATTAAATACAAAAGGCACAATGCCGACTTAAGTACAAGAAGACCGACTCTTCTTACTGTCTATAATTTGAACCATTCCAGTGACACTAGTTATAGATTCCGATGCTTCACTTCAGGTTTACTGTATGCCTTGGACCTTCTTATTGACGATGAAACACAGAAACTGCATCGGAATTAAATACAAAAGGCACAATGCCGACTTAACTACAAGAAGACTGACTCTTCTTACTGACTATGCTTTGAACCATTCCTGTGACTCTAGTTATAGATTCCGATGCTTCACTTCAGGTTTACTGTTTCTCTTGGACCTTCTTATTGACGATGAAACACAGAAATTGCATCGGAATTAAATACAAAAGGCACAATGCCGACTTAAGTACAAGAAGACTGACTCTTCCTACTGTCTATGTTTTGAACCATTACTGTGACACTATTTATAGATTCCGATGCTTCACTCCAGGTTTACTGTATCCCTTGGACCTTCTTTTTGACGGCGAAACACAGAAATTGCATCGGAATGAAATACGAAAGGCACATTGCCAACATAAGTACAAGAAGACTGACTCTTTTTCCTTACTATGTTTTCAACCATTCCTGTGACACTAGTTGTAGATTCGAATGCTTCACTTCAGGTTTACTGTATCCCTTGGACCTTCTTATTGACGATGAAACACAGAAATAGCATCGGAATTAAATACAAAAGACACAATGCCGACTTAAGTACAAGAAGACTGACTCTTCCAACTGTCTATGTTTTGAACCATTCCTGTGACGCTAGTTGTAGATTCCGATGCTTCACTTCAGGTTTACTGTATCCCTCTGACCGTCTTAGTGACGATGAAACACAGAAATTGCATCGGAATTAAATACAAACGGCACAATGCCAAATTAAGTACAAGAAGACTGACTCTTCTTAGTGTCTATGCTTTTAACCATTCCTGTGACACTAGTTATAGACTCCGATGCTTCAGTCCAGGTTTACTGTATCCCTTCGACCTTCTTATTGACGATGAAACACAGAAATTGCATCGGAATTAAATACAAAAAGCACAATGTCGACTTAAGTACATGAAGACTGACTCTTCTTACTGTCTATGCTCTGAACCATCCCTGTGACACTAGTTATAGATTCCGATGCTTCACTGCAGGTTTAGTGTGTCCCTTAGACCTTCTTATTGACGATGAAACGCAGAAATTACATCGGAATTAAATACAATAGGCACAATGCCGACTTAAGTACAAGAAGACTGACTCTTCTTACTGTCTATAGTTTGAACCATTCCAGTGACACTAGTTACAGATTCCGATGCTTCACTTCATGTTTACTGTGTCCCTTGGACCTTCTTATTGACGATGAAACACAGAAATTGCATCAGAATTAAATACAAAAGGCACAATGCCGACTTAAGTACAAGAAGACTGACTCTTCCAACTGTCTATGTTTTGTACCATTCCTGTGACGCTAGTTATAGATTCCGATGCTTCACTTCAGGTTTACTGTAACCCTTAATCCTTCTTATTGACGATGAAACGCAGAAATTGCATCGGAATTAAATACAAAAGGCACAATGCCGACTTAAGTACAAGAAGACTGACTCTTCTTACCGTCTATGATTTGAACCGTTCCTGTGACCCTAGTTATAGATTCCGATGTTTCACTCGAGGTTGACTGTATCCCTTGGACCTTGTTATTGACGATGAAACACAGAAATTGCATCGGAATTAAATACAAAATGCACAATGCCGACATAAGTACAAGAAGACTGACTCTTCTTACTGACTATGTTATGAAACATTCCGGTGACACTAGTTATAGATTCCGTCGCTTCCCTTCAGGTTTACTGTATCCCTCTGACCTTCTTATTGACGATGATTCACAGAAATTGCATCGGAATTAAATTAAAAAAGGCACAATGCCGACTTAAGTACTTGAAGACTGACTCTTCTTACTGTCTATGCTTTGAACCATCCCTGTGACTCTATTGATAGATTCCGATGCTTCACTGCAGGTTTACGGTGTCCCTTAGACCTTATTATTGACGATGAAACACAGAAATTACATCGGAACTAAATACAATAGGCACAATGCCGACTTCAGTACAAGAAGAGTGACTCTTCTTACTGTCTATAGTTTGAACCATTCCAGTGACACTAGTTATAGATTCCGATGCTTCACTTCATGTTTACTGTATCCCTTGGAGCTTCTTATTGACGATGAAACACAGAAATTGCATCGGAATTAAATACAAAAGGCTCAATGCCGACTTAAGTACAAGAAGACTGACTCTTCCAAGTATCTATGTTTTGACCCATTTCTGTGACACTAGTTATAGAGTCCGATGCTTCACTTCAGGTTTACTGTATCCCTTGGACCTTCTTATTGACGGTGAAACACAGAAATTACATTGGAATTAAATACGAAAGGCACAATGCCAACTTAAGTACAAGAAGACTGACTCTTCTTACTGACTATGTTTTGAACCATTCCAGTGACACTAGTTATAGATTCCGATGTTTCACTTCAGGTTTACTGTATCCCGTAAACCTTCTTATTGACGATGAAGCGCAGAAATTGCATCGGTATTAAATACAAAAGACACAATGGCGACTTAAGTACAAGAAGACTGACTCTTCCAACTGTCTATGTTTTGAACCATTCCTGTGACGCTAGTTATAGATTCCGATGCTTCTCTTCAGGTTTACTGTATCCCTCTGACCATCTTAGTGACGATGAAACAGAGAAATTGCATCCGAATTAAATAGAAAAGGCACAATGACGACTTAAGTACTAGAAGACTGACTCTTCCTACTGTCTATGTTTTGAACCATTCCTAAGACACTTGTTATAGATTCCGATGTTTCACTTCAGGTTTACTGTATCCCTTGGACCTTCTTATTGTCGATGAAACACAGAAATTGCATCGGAATTAAATACAAAAGGCACAAGGCCGACTTATCTACAAGAAGACTGACTCCTCTTACTGACTGTGCTTTGAACCATTCCTGTGACTGTAGTTATGGATTCCGATGCTTAACTTCCGGATTACTGTATCCCTCTGACCTTCTTAGTGACGATGAAACACAGAAATTGCATCGGAATTAAATACAAAAGGCACAATGCCGACTTATGTACAAGAAGAGTGACTCTTCCTACTGTCTATGTTTTGACCCATTTCTGTGTCACTAGTTATAGAGTCCGATGCTTCACTTCAGGTTTACTGTATCCCTTGGACCTTCTTATTGACGGTGAAACACAGAAATTGCATCGGAATTAAATACGAAAGGCACAATGCCAACTTAAGTACAAGAAGACTGACTCTTCTTACTGACTATGTTTTGAACCATTCCTGTGACACTAGTTATAGATTCCGATGCTTCACTTCAGGTTCACTGTATCCCTCTGACCTTCGTATTGACGATGAAACACAGAAATTGCATCGGAATTAAATAGAAAAGGCACAATGCCGACTTAAGTACAAGAAGGCTGACTCTTCTTACTGTCTATGCTTTGAACCATTCCTGTGACACTAGTTATAGATTCCGATGCTTCACTTCAGGTTTACTGTATCCCTTGCACCTTCTTATTGACGATGAAACACAGATATTGGTTAGGAATTCAATACAAAAGGCACAATGCCGACTTAACTACAAGAAGACTTACTCTTCTTACTGACTATGCTTTGAACCATTCCAGTGACACTAGTTATAGATTCGAATGCTTAACTTAAGGATTACTGTATCCCACCGACCTTGTTAGTGCCGATTGAACACAGAAATTGCATGGGAATTAAATACAAAAAGCACAATGCCGACTTAAGTACAAGAATACTGACTCATCTTACAGTCTATGATTTGCGCCATTCCTGTGACACTAGTTATAGATTCCGATGCTTCACTTCAGGTTTACTGTTTCCCTTGGAACTTCTTATTGACGATGAAACACAGAAATTGCATCGGAATTAAATACAAAAGGCACAATGCCGTCTTATGTCCAAGAAGACTGACTCTTCCTACTGTCTATGTTTTGAACCATTTCTGTGACACCAGTTATAGAGTCCGATGCTTCACTTCAGGTTTACTGTATCCCTTGGACCTTGTTATTTACGATGAATCACAGAAATTGCATCGGAATTAAATACAAAAGGCACAATGCCGACTTAAGTACAAGAAGACTGACTCCTCCAACTGTCTATGTTTTGAACCATTCCTGTGACACTAGTTATACATTCCGATGCTTCACTTCAGGTTTACTGTATCCCCCTAACCGTCTTATTGACGATGAAACACAGAAATTGCATCCGAATTAAATAGAAAATGCACAATGCCGACTTAAGTACAAGAAGACTGACTCTTCATACTGTCTATAATTTGAACCATTCCAGTGACACTAGTTATAGATTCCGATGCTTCACTTCAGGTTTACTGTATCCCTCTGACCTTCTTATTGACGATGAAACACAGAAATTGCATCGGAATTAAATACAAAATGCACAATGCCAACTTAAGTACAAGAAGACTGACTCTTCTTACTGTCTATGTTTGAACCATTCCTGTGACACTAGTTATAGATTCCGATGCTTCACTTCAGGTTTACTGTATCCCTCTGACCTTCTTATTGACGATGAAACATAGAAATTGCATCGGAATTAAATACAAAAGGCACAATGCCAACTTAAGTACAAGAGGACTGACTCTTCTTACTGTCTATGTTTGAACCATTCCTGTGACACTAGTTATAGATTCCGATGCTTCACTTCAGGTTTACTGTATCCCTCTGACCTTCTTATTGATGATGAAACATAGAAATTGCATCGGAATTAAATACAAAAGGCACAATGCCAACTTAAGTACAAGAGGACTGACTCTTCTTACTGTCTATGATTGAACCATTCCTGTGACACTAGTTATAGAGTCCGATGCTTCACTTCAGGTTTACTGTATCCCTCTGACCGTCTTATTGACGATGAAACACAGAATTTGCATCCGAATTAAATAGAAAAGGCACAATGCCGACTTAAGTACTGGAAGACTGACTCTTCCTACTGTCTATGTTTTGAACCATTCCTGTGACACAAGTTATAGATTCCGTTGCTTCACTTTAGGTTTACTGTATCCCTCTGACCTTTTAATTGACGATGAAACACAGAAATTGCATCGGAATTAAATACAAAAGGCACAATTCTGGATTAAGTACAAGAAGACTGACACTTCTTACTGTCTATGCTTTTAACCATTCCTGTGACACTAGTTATAGACTCCGATGCTTCACTCCAGGTTTACTGTATCCCTTCGACCTTCTTATTGACTATGAAACACAGAAATTGCATCGGAATTAAATACAAAAGGCACAATGCCGAATTAAGTACAAGAAGACTGACTCTTCTTACTATCTATGCTTTTAACCATTCCTGTGACACTAGTTATAGACTCCTATGCTTCACTCCAGGTTTACTGTATCCCTTCGACCTTCTTATTGACGATGATTCACAGAAATTGCATCGGAATTAAATTAAAAAAGGCACAATGCCGACTTAAGTACTTGAAGACTGACTCTTCTTACTGTCTATGCTTTGAACCATCCCTGTGACTCTATTGATAGATTCCGATGCTTCACTGCAGGTTTACGGTGTCCCTTAGACCTTATTATTGACGATGAAACACAGAAATTACATCGGAACTAAATACAATAGGCACAATGCCGACTTCAGTACAAGAAGAGTGACTCTTCTTACTGTCTATAGTTTGAACCATTCCAGTGACACTAGTTATAGATTCCGATGCTTCACTTCATGTTTACTGTATCCCTTGGAGCTTCTTATTGACGATGAAACACAGAAATTGCATCGGAATTAAATACAAAAGGCTCAATGCCGACTTAAGTACAAGAAGACTGACTCTTCCAAGTATCTATGTTTTGACCCATTTCTGTGACACTAGTTATAGAGTCCGATGCTTCACTTCAGGTTTACTGTATCCCTTGGACCTTCTTATTGACGGTGAAACACAGAAATTACATTGGAATTAAATACGAAAGGCACAATGCCAACTTAAGTACAAGAAGACTGACTCTTCTTACTGACTATGTTTTGAACCATTCCAGTGACACTAGTTATAGATTCCGATGTTTCACTTCAGGTTTACTGTATCCCGTAAACCTTCTTATTGACGATGAAGCGCAGAAATTGCATCGGTATTAAATACAAAAGACACAATGGCGACTTAAGTACAAGAAGACTGACTCTTCCAACTGTCTATGTTTTGAACCATTCCTGTGACGCTAGTTATAGATTCCGATGCTTCTCTTCAGGTTTACTGTATCCCTCTGACCATCTTAGTGACGATGAAACAGAGAAATTGCATCCGAATTAAATAGAAAAGGCACAATGACGACTTAAGTACTAGAAGACTGACTCTTCCTACTGTCTATGTTTTGAACCATTCCTAAGACACTTGTTATAGATTCCGATGTTTCACTTCAGGTTTACTGTATCCCTTGGACCTTCTTATTGTCGATGAAACACAGAAATTGCATCGGAATTAAATACAAAAGGCACAAGGCCGACTTATCTACAAGAAGACTGACTCCTCTTACTGACTGTGCTTTGAACCATTCCTGTGACTGTAGTTATGGATTCCGATGCTTAACTTCCGGATTACTGTATCCCTCTGACCTTCTTAGTGACGATGAAACACAGAAATTGCATCGGAATTAAATACAAAAGGCACAATGCCGACTTATGTACAAGAAGAGTGACTCTTCCTACTGTCTATGTTTTGACCCATTTCTGTGTCACTAGTTATAGAGTCCGATGCTTCACTTCAGGTTTACTGTATCCCTTGGACCTTCTTATTGACGGTGAAACACAGAAATTGCATCGGAATTAAATACGAAAGGCACAATGCCAACTTAAGTACAAGAAGACTGACTCTTCTTACTGACTATGTTTTGAACCATTCCTGTGACACTAGTTATAGATTCCGATGCTTCACTTCAGGTTCACTGTATCCCTCTGACCTTCGTATTGACGATGAAACACAGAAATTGCATCGGAATTAAATAGAAAAGGCACAATGCCGACTTAAGTACAAGAAGGCTGACTCTTCTTACTGTCTATGCTTTGAACCATTCCTGTGACACTAGTTATAGATTCCGATGCTTCACTTCAGGTTTACTGTATCCCTTGCACCTTCTTATTGACGATGAAACACAGATATTGGTTAGGAATTCAATACAAAAGGCACAATGCCGACTTAACTACAAGAAGACTTACTCTTCTTACTGACTATGCTTTGAACCATTCCAGTGACACTAGTTATAGATTCGAATGCTTAACTTAAGGATTACTGTATCCCACCGACCTTGTTAGTGCCGATTGAACACAGAAATTGCATGGGAATTAAATACAAAAAGCACAATGCCGACTTAAGTACAAGAATACTGACTCATCTTACAGTCTATGATTTGCGCCATTCCTGTGACACTAGTTATAGATTCCGATGCTTCACTTCAGGTTTACTGTTTCCCTTGGAACTTCTTATTGACGATGAAACACAGAAATTGCATCGGAATTAAATACAAAAGGCACAATGCCGTCTTATGTCCAAGAAGACTGACTCTTCCTACTGTCTATGTTTTGAACCATTTCTGTGACACCAGTTATAGAGTCCGATGCTTCACTTCAGGTTTACTGTATCCCTTGGACCTTGTTATTTACGATGAATCACAGAAATTGCATCGGAATTAAATACAAAAGGCACAATGCCGACTTAAGTACAAGAAGACTGACTCCTCCAACTGTCTATGTTTTGAACCATTCCTGTGACACTAGTTATACATTCCGATGCTTCACTTCAGGTTTACTGTATCCCCCTAACCGTCTTATTGACGATGAAACACAGAAATTGCATCCGAATTAAATAGAAAATGCACAATGCCGACTTAAGTACAAGAAGACTGACTCTTCATACTGTCTATAATTTGAACCATTCCAGTGACACTAGTTATAGATTCCGATGCTTCACTTCAGGTTTACTGTATCCCTCTGACCTTCTTATTGACGATGAAACACAGAAATTGCATCGGAATTAAATACAAAATGCACAATGCCAACTTAAGTACAAGAAGACTGACTCTTCTTACTGTCTATGTTTGAACCATTCCTGTGACACTAGTTATAGATTCCGATGCTTCACTTCAGGTTTACTGTATCCCTCTGACCTTCTTATTGACGATGAAACATAGAAATTGCATCGGAATTAAATACAAAAGGCACAATGCCAACTTAAGTACAAGAGGACTGACTCTTCTTACTGTCTATGTTTGAACCATTCCTGTGACACTAGTTATAGATTCCGATGCTTCACTTCAGGTTTACTGTATCCCTCTGACCTTCTTATTGATGATGAAACATAGAAATTGCATCGGAATTAAATACAAAAGGCACAATGCCAACTTAAGTACAAGAGGACTGACTCTTCTTACTGTCTATGTTTGAACCATTCCTGTGACACTAGTTATAGAGTCCGATGCTTCACTTCAGGTTTACTGTATCCCTCTGACCGTCTTATTGACGATGAAACACAGAATTTGCATCCGAATTAAATAGAAAAGGCACAATGCCGACTTAAGTACTGGAAGACTGACTCTTCCTACTGTCTATGTTTTGAACCATTCCTGTGACACAAGTTATAGATTCCGTTGCTTCACTTTAGGTTTACTGTATCCCTCTGACCTTTTAATTGACGATGAAACACAGAAATTGCATCGGAATTAAATACAAAAGGCACAATTCTGGATTAAGTACAAGAAGACTGACACTTCTTACTGTCTATGCTTTTAACCATTCCTGTGACACTAGTTATAGACTCCGATGCTTCACTCCAGGTTTACTGTATCCCTTCGACCTTCTTATTGACTATGAAACACAGAAATTGCATCGGAATTAAATACAAAAGGCACAATGCCGAATTAAGTACAAGAAGACTGACTCTTCTTACTATCTATGCTTTTAACCATTCCTGTGACACTAGTTATAGACTCCTATGCTTCACTCCAGGTTTACTGTACCCCTTCGACCTTCTTATTGACGATGATTCACAGAAATAGCATCGGAATTAAATACAAAAGGCACAATGCCGACTTAAGTACATGAAGACTGACTCTTCTTACTGTCTATGCTTTGAACCATCCCTGTGACTCTATTTATAGATTCCGATGCTTCACTGCAGGTTTACGGTGTCCCTTAGACCTTATTATTGACGATGAAACACAGAAATTACATCGGAACTAAATACAATAGGCACAATGCCGACTTAAGTACAAGAAGACTGACTCTTCTTACTGTCTATAGTTTGAACCATTCCAGTGACACTAGTTATAGTTTCCGATGCTTCACTTCATGTTTACTGTATCCCTTGGAGCTTCTTATTGACGATGAAACACAGAAATTGCATCAAAATTAAATACAAAAGGCACAATGCCGACTTAAGTACAAGAAGACTGACTCTTCCAAGTATCTATGTTTTGACCCATTTCTGTGACACTAGTTATAGAGTCCGATGCTTCACTTCAGGTTTACTGTATCCCTTGGACCTTCTTATTGACGGTGAAACACAGAAATTACATTGGAATTAAATACGAAAGGCACAATGCCGACTTAAGTACAAGAAGACTGACTCTTCTTACTGACTATGTTTTGAACCATTCCAGTGACACTAGTTATAGATTCCGATGCTTCACTTCAGGTTTACTGTATCCCGTAAACCTTCTTATTGACGATGAAACGCAGAAATTGCATCGGAATTAAATACAAAAGACACAATGCCGACTTAAGTACAAGAAGACTGACTCTTCCAACTGTCTATGTTTTGAACCATTCCTGTGACGCTAGTTATAGATTCCGATGCTTCTCTTCAGGTTTACTGTATCCCTCTGACCGTCTTAGTGACGATGAAACAGAGAAATTGCATCCGAATTAAATAGAAAAGGCACAATGACGACTTAAGTACTAGAAGACTGACTCTTCCTACTGTCTATGTTTTGAACCATTCCTAAGACACTTGTTATAGATTCCGATGCTTCACTTCAGGTTTACTGTATCCCTTGGACCTTCTTATTGTCGATGAAACACAGAAATTGCATCGGAATTAAATACAAAAGGCACAAGGCCGACTTAACTACAAGAAGACTGACTCCTCTTACTGACTGTGCTTTGAACCATTCCTGTGACTCTAGTTATGGATTCCGATGCTTAACTTCCGGATTACTGTATCCCTCTGACCTTCTTAGTGTCGATGAAACACAGAAATTGCATCGGAATTAAATACAAAAGGCACAATGCCGATTTCAGTACAAGAAGACTGACTCTTCTTACTGTCTATGATTTGAACCATCCCTGTAACACTAGTTATAGATTCCGATGCTTCACTGCAGGCTTACTGTGTCCCTTAGACCTTCTTATTGACGATGAAACACAGAAATTGCATCGGAATTAAATACAAAAGGCACAATGCCGACTTGAGTACAAGAAGACTGACTCTTCTTCCTGACTACGTTTTGAATCATTCCTGTGACACTAGTTGTAGATTCCGATGCTTCAGTTCAGGTTTACTGTACCCCTTGGACTTTCTTATTGCCGATGAAACAGAGAAATAGCATCGGAATTAAATACAAAAGACACAATGCCGACTTAAGTACAAGAAGACTGACTCTTCCAACTGTCTATGCTTTCAACCATTCCTGTGACACTAGTTATAGATTCCGATGCTTCAATTCAGGTTTACTGTATCCCCCTGACCGTCTTATTGACGATGAAACAAAGAAATTGCTTCCGAATGAAATAGAAAAGGCACAATGCCGACTTAAGTACTAGAAGACTGACTCTTCCTACTGTCTATGTTTTGAACCATTCCTGTGACACAAGTTTTAGATTCCGTTGCTTCACTTTAGGTTTACTGTATCCCTCTGACCTTCTTATTGACGATGAAACACAGAAATTGCATCGGAATTAAATACAAAAGGCACAATTCTGGATTAAGTACAAGAAGACTGACACTTCTTACTGTCTATGCTTTTAACCATTCCTGTGACACTAGTTATAGACTCCGATGCTTCACTCCAGGTTTACTGTATCCCTTCGACCTTCTTATTGACTATGAAACACAGAAATTGCATCGGAATTAAATACAAAAGGCACAATGCCGAATTAAGTACAAGAAGACTGACTCTTCTTACTATCTATGCTTTTAACCATTCCTGTGACACTAGTTATAGACTCCTATGCTTCACTCCAGGTTTACTGTACCCCTTCGACCTTCTTATTGACGATGATTCACAGAAATAGCATCGGAATTAAATACAAAAGGCACAATGCCGACTTAAGTACATGAAGACTGACTCTTCTTACTGTCTATGCTTTGAACCATCCCTGTGACTCTATTTATAGATTCCGATGCTTCACTGCAGGTTTACGGTGTCCCTTAGACCTTATTATTGACGATGAAACACAGAAATTACATCGGAACTAAATACAATAGGCACAATGCCGACTTAAGTACAAGAAGACTGACTCTTCTTACTGTCTATAGTTTGAACCATTCCAGTGACACTAGTTATAGTTTCCGATGCTTCACTTCATGTTTACTGTATCCCTTGGAGCTTCTTATTGACGATGAAACACAGAAATTGCATCAAAATTAAATACAAAAGGCACAATGCCGACTTAAGTACAAGAAGACTGACTCTTCCAAGTATCTATGTTTTGACCCATTTCTGTGACACTAGTTATAGAGTCCGATGCTTCACTTCAGGTTTACTGTATCCCTTGGACCTTCTTATTGACGGTGAAACACAGAAATTACATTGGAATTAAATACGAAAGGCACAATGCCGACTTAAGTACAAGAAGACTGACTCTTCTTACTGACTATGTTTTGAACCATTCCAGTGACACTAGTTATAGATTCCGATGCTTCACTTCAGGTTTACTGTATCCCGTAAACCTTCTTATTGACGATGAAACGCAGAAATTGCATCGGAATTAAATACAAAAGACACAATGCCGACTTAAGTACAAGAAGACTGACTCTTCCAACTGTCTATGTTTTGAACCATTCCTGTGACGCTAGTTATAGATTCCGATGCTTCTCTTCAGGTTTACTGTATCCCTCTGACCGTCTTAGTGACGATGAAACAGAGAAATTGCATCCGAATTAAATAGAAAAGGCACAATGACGACTTAAGTACTAGAAGACTGACTCTTCCTACTGTCTATGTTTTGAACCATTCCTAAGACACTTGTTATAGATTCCGATGCTTCACTTCAGGTTTACTGTATCCCTTGGACCTTCTTATTGTCGATGAAACACAGAAATTGCATCGGAATTAAATACAAAAGGCACAAGGCCGACTTAACTACAAGAAGACTGACTCCTCTTACTGACTGTGCTTTGAACCATTCCTGTGACTCTAGTTATGGATTCCGATGCTTAACTTCCGGATTACTGTATCCCTCTGACCTTCTTAGTGTCGATGAAACACAGAAATTGCATCGGAATTAAATACAAAAGGCACAATGCCGATTTCAGTACAAGAAGACTGACTCTTCTTACTGTCTATGATTTGAACCATCCCTGTAACACTAGTTATAGATTCCGATGCTTCACTGCAGGCTTACTGTGTCCCTTAGACCTTCTTATTGACGATGAAACACAGAAATTGCATCGGAATTAAATACAAAAGGCACAATGCCGACTTGAGTACAAGAAGACTGACTCTTCTTCCTGACTACGTTTTGAATCATTCCTGTGACACTAGTTGTAGATTCCGATGCTTCAGTTCAGGTTTACTGTACCCCTTGGACTTTCTTATTGCCGATGAAACAGAGAAATAGCATCGGAATTAAATACAAAAGACACAATGCCGACTTAAGTACAAGAAGACTGACTCTTCCAACTGTCTATGCTTTCAACCATTCCTGTGACACTAGTTATAGATTCCGATGCTTCAATTCAGGTTTACTGTATCCCCCTGACCGTCTTATTGACGATGAAACAAAGAAATTGCTTCCGAATGAAATAGAAAAGGCACAATGCCGACTTAAGTACTAGAAGACTGACTCTTCCTACTGTCTATGTTTTGAACCATTCCTGTGACACAAGTTTTAGATTCCGTTGCTTCACTTTAGGTTTACTGTATCCCTCTGACCTTCTTATTGACGATGAAACACAGAAATTGCATCGGAATTAAATACAAAAGGCACAATTCTGGATTAAGTACAAGAAGACTGACACTTCTTACTGTCTATGCTTTTAACCATTCCTGTGACACTAGTTATAGACTCCGATGCTTCACTCCAGGTTTACTGTATCCCTTCGACCTTCTTATTGACGATGAAACACAGAAATTGCATCGGAAATAAATACAAAAGGCACAATGCCGAATTAAATACAAGAAGACTGACTCTTCTTACTATCTATGCTTTTAACCATTCCTGTGACACTAGTTATAGACTCCTATGCTTCACTCCAGGTTTACTGTATCCCTTCGACCTTCTTATTGACGATGATTCACAGAAATAGCATCGGAATTAAATACAAAAGGCACAATGCCGACTTAAGTACATGAAGACTGACTCTTCTTACTGTCTATGCTTTGAACCATCCCTGTGACTCTATTTATAGATTCCGATGCTTCACTGCAGGTTTACGGTGTCCCTTAGACCTTATTATTGACGATGAAACACAGAAATTACATCGGAACTAAATACAATTGGCACAATGCCGACTTAAGTACAAGAAGACTGACTCTTCTTACTGTCTATAGTTTGAACCATTCCAGTGACACTAGTTATAGATTCCGATGCTTCACTTCATGTTTACTGTATCCGTTGGAGCTTCTTATTGACGATGAAACACAGAAATTGCATCAAAATTAAATACAAAAGGCACAATGCCGACTTAAGTACAAGAAGACTGACTCTTCCAAGTATCTATGTTTTGACCCATTTCTGTGACACTAGTTATAGAGTCCGATGCTTCACTTCAGGTTTACTGTATCCCTTGGACCTTCTTATTGACGGTGAAACACAGAAATTACATTGGAATTAAATACGAAAGGCACAATGACAACTTAAGTACAAGAAGACTGACTCTTCTTACTGACTATGTTTTGAACCATTCCAGTGACACTAGTTATAGATTCCGATGCTTCACTTCAGGTTTACTGTATCCCGTAAACCTTCTTATTGACGATGAAACGCAGAAATTGCATCGGAATTAAATACAAAAGACACAATGCCGACTTAAGTACAAGAAGACTGACTCTTCCAACTGTCTATGTTTTGAACCATTCCTGTGACGCTAGTTATAGATTCCGATGCTTCTCTTCAGGTTTACTGTATCCCTCTGACCGTCTTAGTGACGATGAAACAGAGAAATTGCATCCGAATTAAATAGAAAAGGCACAATGACGACTTAAGTACTAGAAGACTGACTCTTCCTACTGTCTATGTTTTGAACCATTCCTAAGACACTTGTTATAGATTCCGATGCTTCACTTCAGGTTTACTGTATCCCTTGGACCTTCTTATTGTCGATGAAACACAGAAATTGCATCGGAATTAAATACAAAAGGCACAAGGCCGACTTAACTACAAGAAGACTGACTCCTCTTACTGACTGTGCTTTGAACCATTCCTGTGACTCTAGTTATGGATTCCGATGCTTAACTTCCGGATTACTGTATCCCTCTGACCTTCTTAGTGTCGATGAAACACAGAAATTGCATCGGAATTAAATACAAAAGGCACAATGCCGATTTCAGTACAAGAAGACTGACTCTTCTTACTGTCTATGCTTTGAACCATCCCTGTAACACTAGTTATAGATTCCGATGCTTCACTGCAGGCTTACTGTGTCCCTTAGACCTTCTTATTGACGATGAAACACAGAAATTGCATCGGAATTAAATACAAAAGGCACAATGCCGACTTGAGTACAAGAAGACTGACTCTTCTTCCTGACTACGTTTTGAATCATTCCTGTGACACTAGTTGTAGATTCCGATGCTTCAGTTCAGGTTTACTGTACCCCTTGGACTTTCTTATTGCCGATGAAACAGAGAAATAGCATCGGAATTAAATACAAAAGACACAATGCCGACTTAAGTACAAGAAGACTGACTCTTCCAACTGTCTATGCTTTCAACCATTCCTGTGACACTAGTTATAGATTCCGATGCTTCAATTCAGGTTTACTGTATCCCCCTGACCGTCTTATTGACGATGAAACACAGAAATTGCTTCCGAATGAAATAGAAAAGGCACAATGCCGACTTAAGTACTAGAAGACTGACTCTTCCTACTGTCTATGTTTTGAACCATTCCTGTGACACAAGTTATAGATTCCGTTGCTTCACTTTAGGTTTACTGTATCCCTCTGACCTTCTTATTGACGATGAAACACAGAAATTGCATCGGAATTAAATACAAAAGGCACAATTCTGGATTAAGTACAAGAAGACTGACACTTCTTACTGTCTATGCTTTTAACCATTCCTGTGACACTAGTTATAGACTCCGATGCTTCACTCCAGGTTTACTGTATCCCTTCGACCTTCTTATTGACGATGAAACACAGAAATTGCATCGGAAATAAATACAAAAGGCACAATGCCGAATTAAATACAAGAAGACTGACTCTTCTTACTATCTATGCTTTTAACCATTCCTGTGACACTAGTTATAGACTCCTATGCTTCACTCCAGGTTTACTGTATCCCTTCGACCTTCTTATTGACGATGATTCACAGAAATAGCATCGGAATTAAATACAAAAGGCACAATGCCGACTTAAGTACATGAAGACTGACTCTTCTTACTGTCTATGCTTTGAACCATCCCTGTGACTCTATTTATAGATTCCGATGCTTCACTGCAGGTTTACGGTGTCCCTTAGACCTTATTATTGACGATGAAACACAGAAATTACATCGGAACTAAATACAATTGGCACAATGCCGACTTAAGTACAAGAAGACTGACTCTTCTTACTGTCTATAGTTTGAACCATTCCAGTGACACTAGTTATAGATTCCGATGCTTCACTTCATGTTTACTGTATCCGTTGGAGCTTCTTATTGACGATGAAACACAGAAATTGCATCAAAATTAAATACAAAAGGCACAATGCCGACTTAAGTACAAGAAGACTGACTCTTCCAAGTATCTATGTTTTGACCCATTTCTGTGACACTAGTTATAGAGTCCGATGCTTCACTTCAGGTTTACTGTATCCCTTGGACCTTCTTATTGACGGTGAAACACAGAAATTACATTGGAATTAAATACGAAAGGCACAATGACAACTTAAGTACAAGAAGACTGACTCTTCTTACTGACTATGTTTTGAACCATTCCAGTGACACTAGTTATAGATTCCGATGCTTCACTTCAGGTTTACTGTATCCCGTAAACCTTCTTATTGACGATGAAACGCAGAAATTGCATCGGAATTAAATACAAAAGACACAATGCCGACTTAAGTACAAGAAGACTGACTCTTCCAACTGTCTATGTTTTGAACCATTCCTGTGACGCTAGTTATAGATTCCGATGCTTCTCTTCAGGTTTACTGTATCCCTCTGACCGTCTTAGTGACGATGAAACAGAGAAATTGCATCCGAATTAAATAGAAAAGGCACAATGACGACTTAAGTACTAGAAGACTGCCTCTTCCTACTGTCTATGTTTTGAACCATTCCTAAGACACTTGTTATAGATTCCGATGCTTCACTTCAGGTTTACTGTATCCCTTGGACCTTCTTATTGTCGATGAAACACAGAAATTGCATCGGAATTAAATACAAAAGGCACAAGGCCGACTTAACTACAAGAAGACTGACTCCTCTTACTGACTGTGCTTTGAACCATTCCTGTGACTCTAGTTATGGATTCCGATGCTTAACTTCCGGATTACTGTATCCCTCTGACCTTCTTAGTGACGATGAAACACAGAAATTGAATCGGAATTAAATACAAAAGGCACAATGCCGATTTAAGTACAAGAAGACTGACTCTTCTTACTGTCTATGCTTTGAACCATCCCTGTAACACTAGTTATAGATTCCAATGCTTCACTGCAGGATTACTGTGTCCCTTAGACCTTCTTATTGACGATGAAACACAGAAATTGCATCGGAATTAAATACAAAAGGCACAATGCCGACTTGAGTACAAGAAGACTGACTCTTCTTCCTGACTACGTTTTGAATCATTCCTGTGACACTAGTTGTAGATTCCGATGCTTCAGTTCAGGTTTACTGTACCCCTTGGACTTTCTTATTGCCGATGAAACAGAGAAATAGCATCGGAATTAAATACAAAAGACACAATGCCGACTTAAGTACAAGAAGACTGACTCTTCCAACTGTCTATGATTTCAACCATTCCTGTGACACTAGTTATAGATTCCGATGCTTCAATTCAGGTTTACTGTATCCCCCTGACCGTCTTATTGACGATGAAACACAGAAATTGCTTCCGAATGAAATAGAAAAGGCACAATGCCGACTTAAGTACTAGAAGACTGACTCTTCCAACTGTCTATGTTTTGAACCATTCCTAAGACACTTGTTATGGATTCAGATGCTTCACTTCAGGTTTACTGTATCCCTTGGACCCCCTTATTGTCGATGAAACACAGAAATAGCATCGGAATTCAATACAAAAGGCACAAGGCCGACTGAACTACAAGAACACTGACCCTTCTTACTGACTATGCTTTGAACCAATCCTGTGACTCTAGTTATAGATTCCGATGCTTAACTTCCGGATTACTGTATACCTCTGACCTTCTTAGTGACGATGAAACACAGAAATTGCATCGGAATTAAATACAAAAAGCACAATGCCGATTTAAGTACAAGAATACTGACTCATCTTACTGTCTATGTTTTGAACCGTCCCTGTGACACTAGTTATAGATTCCGATGTTTCACTCCAGGTTGACTGTATCCCTTGGACCTTCTTATTTTCGATGAAACACAGAAATTACATCGGAATTAAATACAAAAGACACAATGCCGACTTAAGTACAAGAAGACTGACTCTTCTTACTGTCTATGCTTTGAACCATCACTGTGACACTAGTTATAGATTCCGATGCTTAACTTTAGGATTGCTGTATCCTTCTGACCTTCTTATTGACGATGAAACACAGAAATTGCATCCAAATTAAATACAAAAGGCACAGTGCCGACTTAAGTAGAAGAAGACTGACTCTTCTTACAGACTATGTTTTGAACCATTCCTGTGACACTATTTATAGATTCCGATGCTTCACTTCAGGTTTACTGTAGCCCTCTGACCTTCTTATTGACGATGAAACACAGAAATTGCATCGGAATTAAATAGAAAAGGCACAATGCCAACTTAAGTACAAGAAGACTGACTCTTCTTAATGTCTATGTTTGAACAATTCCTGTGACACTAGTTATAGATTCCGATGCTTCACTTCAGGTTTACTGTATCCCTCTCACCTTCTTATTGACGGTGAAACACAGAAATTTCATCGGAATTAAATACGAAAGGCACAATGCCAACTTAAGTACAAGAAGACTGACTCTTCTTCCTGATTATGTTTTGAACCATTCCTGTGACACTAGTTGTAGATTCCGATGCTTCTCTTCAGGTTTACTGTCTCCCTTGGACCTTCTTATTGACGATGAAACGCAGAAATTGCATCGGAATTAAATACAAAAGACACAATGCCGACTTAAGTACAAGAAGACTGACTCTTCCAACTGTCCATATTTTGAACCATTCCTGTGACGCTAG
Organism: Schistocerca serialis cubense; assembly: GCF_023864345.2. Lineage (NCBI taxonomy): Eukaryota > Metazoa > Arthropoda > Insecta > Orthoptera > Acrididae > Schistocerca > Schistocerca serialis. The sequence continues at coordinate 2,305,441 of NC_064639.1, read as the reverse complement.
TTATAGAATCCGATGCTTCACTTCAGGTTTACTGTATCCCTCTGACCGTCTTATTGACCATGAATCACAGAAATTGCATCCAAATCAAATAGAAAAGGCACAATGCCGACTTAAGTACTAGAAGCCTGACTCTTCCTACTGTCTATGTTTTGAACCAATCCTAAGTCACTTGTTATAGATTCCGATGCTTCACTTCAGGTTTACTGTATCCCTTGGACCTTCTTATTGTCGATGAAACACAGAAATTGCATCGGAATTCAATACAAAAGGCACAACGCCAACTCAACTACAAGAAGACTGACTCCTTTTACGGACTATGCTTTGAACCATTCCTGTGACCCTAGTTATAGATTCCGATGTTTCACTCCACGTTGACTGTATCCCTTGGACCGTCTTATTGACGATGAGACACAAAAACTGCATCGGAATTAAGTACCAAATGCACAATGCCGACTTATGTACAAGAAGACTGACTCTTCTTACTGACTATGTTTTGAACCATTGCTGTGACACTAGTTACAGATTCCGTTGCTTCACTTCAGGTTTACTGTATCCCTCTGACCTACTTATTGACGATGAAACACAGAAATTGCATCGGAATTAAATACAAAAGGCACAATACCGACTTAAGTACAAGTAGACAGACTCTTATTACCGACTATGCTTTGAACCATTCCTGTGACACTAGTCATAGATTCCGATGCTTAACTTCAGGATTACTGTATCCCTCTGACCTTCTTATTGACGATGAAACACAGAAATTGCATCGGAATTAAATACAAAAGGCACAATGCCGACTTAAGTACAAGAAGACTGACTCTTCCTAATGTCTATGTTTTGAACCATTCCTGTGACACTAGTTATACATTCCGATGCTCCACTTCAGCTTTACTGTATCCCTCTGACCGTCTTATTGACGATGAAACACAGAAATTGCATCCGAATTAAATAGAAAAGGCACAATGCCGACTTAAGTACTGGAAGACTGACTGTTCCTACTGTCTATGTTTTGAACCATTCCTGTGACACTAGTTATAGATTTCGTTGCTTCACTTCAGGTTTACTGTATCCCTCTGACCTTCTTATTGACGATGAAACACAGAAATTGCATCGGATTTAAATACAAAAGGCACAATGCCGCATTACTGTCTATGCTTTGAACCATTCCTGTGACACTAGTTATAGATTCCGATGCTTCACTCCTGGTTTACTGTAACCCTTGGACCTTCTTATTGACGATGAAACACAGAAATTGCATTGGAATTAAATAGAAAAGGCACAATGCCGACTTAAGTACTGGAAGACTGACTCTTCCTACTGTCTATGTTTTGAACCATTCCTGTGACACAAGTTATAGATTCCGTTGCTTCACTTTAGGTTTACTGTATCCCTCTGACCTTTTTATTGACGATGAAACACAGAAATTGCATCGGAATTAAATACAATAGGCACAATTCTGGATTAAGTACAAGAAGACTGACACTTCTTACTGTCTATGCTTTTAACCATTCCTGTGACACCAGTTATAGACTCCGATGCTTCACTCCAGGTTTACTGTATCCCTTCGACCTTCTTATTGACTATGAAACACAGAAATTGCATCGGAATTAAATACAAAAGGCACAATGCCGAATTAAGTACAAGAAGACTGACTCTTCTTACTATCTATGCTTTTAACCATTCCTGTGACACTAGTTATAGACTCCTATGCTTCACTCCAGGTTTACTGTATCCCTTCGACCTTCTTATTGACGATGATTCACAGAAATAGCATCGGAATTAAATACAAAAGGCACAATGCCGACTTAAGTACATGAAGACTGACTCTTCTTACTGTCTATGCTTTGAACCATCCCTGTGACTCTATTTATAGATTCCGATGCTTCACTGCAGGTTTACGGTGTCCCTTAGACCTTATTATTGACGATGAAACACAGAAATTACATCGGAACTAAATACAATAGGCACAATGCCGACTTAAGTACAAGAAGACTGACTCTTCTTACTGTCTATAGTTTGAACCATTCCAGTGACACTAGTTATAGATTCCGATGCTTCACTTCATGTTTACTGTATCCCTTGGAGCTTCTTACTGACGATGAAACACAGAAATTGCATCAAAATTAAATACAAAAGGCACAATGCCGACTTAAGTACAAGAAGACTGACTCTTCCAAGTATCTATGTTTTGACCCATTTCTGTGACACTAGTTATAGAGTCCGATGCTTCACTTCAGGTTTACTGTATCCCTTGGACCTTCTTATTGACGGTGAAACACAGATATTACATTGGAATTAAATACGAAAGGCACAATGCCAACTTAAGTACAAGAAGACTGACTCTTCTTACTGACTATGTTTTGAACCATTCCAGTGACACTAGTTATAGATTCCGATGCTTCACTTCAGGTTTACTGTATCCCGTAAACCTTCTTATTGACGATGAAACGCAGAAATTGCATCGGAATTAAATACAAAAGACACAATGCCGACTTAAGTACAAGAAGACTGACTCTTCCAACTGTCTATGTTTTGAACCATTCCTGTGACGCTAGTTATAGATTCCGATGCTTCTCTTCAGGTTTACTGTATCCCTCTGACCGTCTTAGTGACGATGAAACAGAGAAATTGCATCCGAATTAAATAGAAAAGGCACAATGACGACTTAAGTACTAGAAGACTGACTCTTCCTACTGTCTATGTTTTGAACCATTCCTAAGACACTTGTTATAGATTCCGATGCTTCACTTCAGGTTTACTGTATCCCTTGGACCTTCTTATTGTCGATGAAACACAGAAATTGCGTCGGAATTAAATACAAAAGGCACAAGGCCGACTTAACTACAAGAAGACTGACTCCTCTTACTGACTGTGCTTTGAACCATTCCTGTGACTCTAGTTATGGATTCCGATGCTTAACTTCCGGATTACTGTATCCCTCTGACCTTCTTAGTGACGATGAAACACAGAAATTGCATCGGAATTAAATACAAAAGGCACAATGCCGATTTAAGTACAAGAAGACTGACTCTTCTTACTGTCTATGCTTTGAACCATCCCTGTAACACTAGTTATAGATTCCGATGCTTCACTGCAGGCTTACTGTGTCCCTTAGACCTTCTTATTGACGATGAAACACAGAAATTGCATCGGAATTAAATACAAAAGGCACAATGCCGACTTGAGTACAAGAAGACTGACTCTTCTTCCTGACTACGTTTTGAATCATTCCTGTGACACTAGTTGTAGATTCCGATGCTTCAGTTCAGGTTTACTGTACCCCTTGGACTTTCTTATTGCCGATGAAACAGAGAAATAGCATGGGAATTAAATACAAAAGACACAATGCCGACTTAAGTACAAGAAGACTGACTCTTCCAACTGTCTATGCTTTCAACCATTCCTGTGACACTAGTTATAGATTCCGATGCTTCAATTCAGGTTTACTGTATCCCCCTGACCGTCTTATTGACGATGAAACACAGAAATTGCTTCCGAATGAAATAGAAAAGGCACAATGCCGACTTAAGTACTAGAAGACTGACTCTTCCTACTGTCTATGTTTTGAACCATTCCTGTGACACAAGTTATGGATTCCGTTGCTTCACTTTAGGTTTACTGTATCCCTCTGACCTTCTTATTGACGATGAAACACAGAAATTGCATCGGAATTAAATACAAAAGGCACAATTCTGGATTAAGTACAAGAAGACTGACACTTCTTACTGTCTATGCTTTTAACCATTCCTGTGACACTAGTTATAGACTCCGATGCTTCACTCCAGGTTTACTGTATCCCTTCGACCTTCTTATTGACGATGAAACACAGAAATTGCATCGGAATTAAATACAAAAGCCACAATGCCGAATTAAGTACAAGAAGAATGACTCTTCTTACTATCTATGCTTTTAACCATTCCTGTGACACTAGTTATAGACTCCTATGCTTCACTCCAGGTTTACTGTATCCCTTCGACCTTCTTATTGACGATGATTCACAGAAATAGCATCGGAATTAAATACAAAAGGCACAATGCCGACTTAAGTACATGAAGACTGACTCTTCTTACTGTCTATGCTTTGAACCATCCCTGTGACTCTATTTATAGATTCCGATGCTTCACTGCAGGTTTACGGTGTCCCTTAGACCTTATTATTGACGATGAAACACAGAAATTACATCGGAACTAAATACAATAGGCACAATGCCGACTTAAGTACAAGAAGACTGACTCTTCTTACTGTCTATAGTTTGAACCATTACAGTGACACTAGTTATAGATTCCGATGCTTCACTTCATGTTTACTGTATCCGTTGGAGCTTCTTATTGACGATGAAACACAGAAATTGCATCAAAATTAAATACAAAAGGCACAATGCCGACTTAAGTACAAGAAGACTGACTCTTCCAAGTATCTATGTTTTGACCCATTTCTGTGACACTAGTTATAGAGTCCGATGCTTCACTTCAGGTTTACTGTATCCCTTGGACCTTCTTATTGACGGTGAAACACAGAAATTACATTGGAATTAAATACGAAAGGCACAATGCCAACTTAAGTACAAGAAGACTGACTCTTCCAACTGTCTATGTTTTGAACCATTCCTGTGACGCTAGTTATAGATTCCGATGCTTCTCTTCAGGTTTACTGTATCCCTCTGACCGTCTTAGTGACGATGAAACAGAGAAATTGCATCCGAATTAAATAGAAAAGGCACAATGACGACTTAAGTACAAGAAGACTGACTCTTCTTACTGTCTATAGTTTGAACCATTACAGTGACACTAGTTATAGATTCCGATGCTTCACTTCATGTTTACTGTATCCGTTGGAGCTTCTTATTGACGATGAAACACAGAAATTGCATCAAAATTAAATACAAAAGGCACAATGCCGACTTAAGTACAAGAAGACTGACTCTTCCAAGTATCTATGTTTTGACCCATTTCTGTGACACTAGTTATAGAGTCCGATGCTTCACTTCAGGTTTACTGTATCCCTTGGACCTTCTTATTGTCGATGAAACACAGAAATTGCATCGGAATTAAATACAAAAGGCACAAGGCCGACTGAACTACAAGAACACTGACCCTTCTTACTGACTATGCTTTGAACCAATCCTGTGACTCTAGTTATAGATTCCGATGCTTAACTTCCGGATTACTGTATACCTCTGACCTTCTTAGTGACGATGAAACACAGAAATTGCATCGGAATTAAATACAAAAAGCACAATGCCGATTTAAGTACAAGAATACTGACTCATCTTACTGTCTATGTTTTGAACCGCCCCTGTGACACTAGTTATAGATTCCGATGTTTCACTCCAGGTTGACTGTATCCCTTGGACCTTCTTATTTACGATGAAACACAGAAATTACATCGGAATTAAATACAAAAGGCACAATGCCGACTTAAGTACAAGTAGACTGACTCTTCTTACTGTCTATGCTTTGAACCATCCCTGTGACACTAGTTATAGATTCCGATGCTTCACTGCAGGTTTACTGTGTCCCTTAGACCTTCTTATTGGCGATGAAACACAGAAATTACATCGGAATTAAATACAATAGGCACAATGCCGACTTAAGTACAAGAAGACTGACTCTTCCTACTGTCTATGTTTTCAACCATTATTGTGACACTAGTTATAGATTCCGATGCTTCACTTCAGGTTTACTGTATCCCTTGGACCGTGTTATTGACGATGAAACACAGAAATTGCATCGGAATTAAATACAAAAAGGCACAATACCGACTTAAGTAGAAGAAGACTGACTCTTCTTACAGACTATGTTATGAACCATTCCTGTGACACTATTTATAGATTCCGATGCTTCACTTCAGGTTTACTGTATCCCTCTGACCTTCTTATTGACGATGAAACACAGAAATTGCATCGGAATTAAATACAAAAGGCACAATGCCAACTTAAGTACAAGAAGACTGACTCTTCTTACTGTCTATGTTTGAACTATTCCTGTGACACTAGTTATAGATTCCGATGCTTCACTTCAGGTTTACTGTATCCCTCTCACCTTCTTATTGACGGTGAAACACAGAAATTTCATCGGAATTAAATACGAAAGGCACAATGCCAACTTAAGTACAAGAAGACTGACTCTTCTTCCCGATTATGTTTTGAACCATTCCTGTGACACTAGTTGTAGATTCCGATGCTTCTCTTCAGGTTTACTGTCTCCCTTGGACCTTCTTATTGACGATGAAACGCAGAAATTGCATCGGAATTAAATACAAAAGACACAATGCCGACTTAAGTACAAGAAGACTGACTCTTCCAACTGTCCATGTTTTGAACCATTCCTGTGACGCTAGTTATAGAATCCGATGCTTCACTTCAGGTTTACTGTATCCCTCTGACCGTCTTATTGACCATGAATCACAGAAATTGCATCCGAATCAAATAGAAAAGGCACAATGCCGACTTAAGTACTAGAAGCCTGACTCTTCCTACTGTCTATGTTTTGAACCAATCCTAAGTCACTTGTTATAGATTCCGATGCTTCACTTCAGGTTTACTGTATCCCTTGGACCTTCTTATTGTCGATGAAACACAGAAATTGCATCGGAATTCAATACAAAAGGCACAACGCCAACTCAACTACAAGAAGACTGACTCCTTTTACTGACTATGCTTTGAACCATTCCTGTGACCCTAGTTATAGATTCCGACGTTTCACTCCAGGTTGACTGTATCCCTTGGACCGTCTTATTGACGATGAGACACAAAAACTGCATCGGAATTAAGTACCAAATGCACAATGCCGACTTAAGTACAAGAAGACTGACTCTTCTTACTGACTATGTTTTGAACCATTGCTGTGACACTAGTTACAGATTACGTTGCTTCACTTCAGGTTTACTGTATCCCTCTGACCTACTTATTGACGATGAAACACAGAAATTGCATCGGAATTAAATACAAAAGGCACAATACCGACTTAAGTACAAGTAGACAGACTCTTATTACCGACTATGCTTTGAACCATTCCTGTGACACTAGTCATAGATTCCGATGCTTAACTTCAGGATTACTGTATCCCTCTGACCTTCTTATTGACGATGAAACACAGAAATTGCATCGGAATTAAATACAAAGGGCACAATGCCGACTTAAGTACAAGAAGACTGACTCTTACTAATGTCTATGTTTTGAACCATTCCTGTGACACTAGTTATACATTCCGATGCTCCACTTCAGGTTTACTGTATCCCTCTGACCGTCTTATTGACGATGAAACACAGAAATTGCATCCGAATTAAATAGAAAAGGCACAATGCCGACTTAAGTACTGGAAGACTGACTGTTCCTACTGTCTATGTTTTGAACCATTCCTGTGACACTAGTTATAGATTTCGTTGCTTCACTTCAGGTTTACTGTATCCCTCTGACCTTCTTATTGACGATGAAACACATAAATTGCATCGGAATTAAATACAAAAGGCACAATGCCGCATTACTGTCTATGCTTTGAACCATTCCTGTGACACTAGTTATAGATTCCGATGCTTCACTCCAGGTTTACTGTATACCTTGGACCTTCTTATTGACGATGAAACACAGAAATTGCATCGGAATTAAATAGAAAAGGCACAATGGCGACTTAAGTACAAGAAGACTGACTCTTCTTAGTGATTATAGTTTGAACCATTGCTGTGACACTAGTTTTAGATTCCGATGCTTTACTATACGTTTACTGTATACCTTGGATATTCTTATTGACGATGAAACACAGAAATTGCATCGGAATTAAATAGAAAAGGCACAATGTCGACCTAAGTACAAGAAGACTGACTCTTCTGACTGTCTATGTTTGAACCATTCCTGTGACACTAGTTATAGATTCCGATGCTTCACTCCAGGTTTACTGTAACCCTTGGACCTTCTTATTGACGATGAAACACAGAAATTGCATCGGAATTAAATACAAAAGGAACAATGCCGACTTAAGTACAAGAAGACTGACTCTTCTTACTGACTATGTTTTGAACCATTCCTGTGACACTAGTTATAGATTCCGATGCTTCACTTCAGCTGTACTGTATCCCTCTGACCTTATTGCCGATGAAACACAGAAATTGCATCGGAATTAAATACAAAAGGCACAATGCCGACTTAAGGACAAGAAGACTGACTCTTCTTACTGATGATGTTTTGAAACATTCCTGTGACTCTAGTTATAGATTCCGATGCTTCACTTCAGGTTCACTGTATCCCTTGGACCTTCTTATTGACGATGAATCACAGGAATTGCATCGGAATTAAACACAAAAGGCACAATGCTGACTTAAGTACAAGAAGACTGACTCTTCTTACTGTCTATATTTTGAACCATTCCAGTGACACTAGTTATAGATTCCGATGCTTCACTTCAGGTTTACTGTATTCCTTGGACCTTCTTATTGACGATGAAACATAGAAATTGCATCGAAATTAAATACAAAAGGCACAATGCCGACTTAAGTACAAGAAGACTGACTCTTCTTACTGTCTATGTTTTGAACCATTACTGTGACACTAGGTATAGATTCCGATGCTTCACTCCAGGTTTACTGTATCCCTTAAACCTTCTTGTTGACGATGAAACACAGAAATTGCATCGGAATTAAATACAAAAGGCACAATGCCGACTTAAGGACAAGAAGACTGACTCTTCTTACTGTCTATGTTTTGAACCATTCCTGTGACACTAGTTATAGATTCCGATGCTTCACTTCAGGTTTACTGTATCCCTCTGACCTTCTTATTGACAATGAACCACAGAAATTGCATCGGAATTAAAAACAAAAGGCACAATGCCGACTTAAGTACAAGAAGGCTGACTCCTTCTACTGTCTATGCTTTGAACCATTCCTGTGACACTAGTTATAGAATCCGATGCTTCACTCCAGGTTTACTGTATCCCTTGGACCTTCTTATTGACGATGAAAAACACATACTGCATCGGAATGAAATAGAAATGGCACAATGCCGACTTAAGTACAAGAGGACTGACTCTTCTTACTGATAACAGTTTGAACCATTCCGGTGACAATAGTTATAGATTTCGATGCTTCACTTCAGGTTTACTGTATCCCTTGGACCTTGTTATTGACGGTGACACACAGTAGTAGCATTGGAATTAAATACAAAAGGCAAAATGCCAACTTTAGTACACGAAGACTGACTCTTCTTACTGTCTATGTTTTGAACCATTCCTGTGACACTAGTTATAGAATCCGATGCTTCACTTCAGGTTTACTGTATCCCTTGGACCTTCTTATTGACGATATAACACAGAAATTGCATCGGAATTAAATACAAAAAGGCACAATGACGACTTAAGTACAAGAAGACTGTATCTTCTTACTGTCTATGATTTGAAACATTCCTGTGACACTAGTTATAGATTCCGATGCTTCACTCCAGGTTTACTGTATCCCTTGGACCTTCTTATTGACGATGAAACACAGAAAATTCATCGGAATTAAATACAAAATGCCCAAGGCCGACTTAAGTACAAGAAGACTGACTCTTCTTACTGACTATGTTTTGAACCATTCCTGTGACACTAGTTATAGATTCCGATTCTCACTTCAGGTTTACTGTATCCCTCTGACTTTCGTATTGACGGTGAAACACAGAAATTGCACCGGAATTAAATACAAAAGGCACAATGCCAACTTAAGGACAAGAAGACTGACTCTTCTTACTGACTATGTTTTGAACCATTCCTGTGACACTAGTTATAGATTCCGATGCTTCACTTCAGGTTTACTGTATCCCTCTGACCTTCTTATTGACGAAGACACACAGAAATTGCCTCGGAATTAAATAGAAAACGCACAATGCCGACTTAAGTACAAGGAGACTGACTCTTCTTAATGTCTATGTTTTGAACCATTCCTGTGACACTAGTTATAGATTCCGATGCTTCACTGTCGGTTTAGTGTATCCCTTGGACCTTCTTATTGACGATGAACACAGTAATTGCATCGGAATTAAATAAAAAAGGCACAATGCCGACTTAAGTACAAGAAGACTGACTTTTCTTACTGTCTATGTTTTGAACCATTCCATTGACACTAGTTATAGATTCCGATGCTTCACTCCAGGTTTACTGTATCCCTTTTACATTCTTATTGACGATGAAACACTAAAATTGCATCGGAATTAAATACAAAAGTCAAAATGCCGGCTTAAGTACAAGAACACTGACTCTTCCTACTGTCTATGTTTTGAACCATTCCTGTGACACTAGTTATAGATTCCGATGCTTTACTTCAGGTTTACTGTATCCCTCTGACCTTATTCACGATGAAACACAGAAATTGCATCGGAATGAAATACAAAAGGCACAATACCGACTTAAGTACAAGAAGACTGACTCTTCTTACTGTCTATGTTTTGAACCATTCCTGTGACACTAGTTATTGATTCCGATGCTTCACTTCAGGTTTACTGTATCATTTTGAACTTCTTATTGACGATGAAACTCAGAAATTACATCGGAATCAAATACAAAAAGCATAATGCCGACTTAAGTACAAAAAGACTGACTCTTCTTACTGACTATGTTTTGAACCATTCCTGTGCCACTAGTTATAGATTCCGATGCTTCACTTCAGGTTTACTGTATCCCTCTGACCTTATTCACGATGAAACACAGAAATTGCATCGGAATGAAATACAAAAAGCACAATGCCGATTTAAGTACAAGAATACTGACTCATCTTACTGTCTGTGTTTTGAACCGTCCCTGTGACACTAGTTATAGATTTCGATGTTTCACTCCAGGTTGACTGTATCCCTTGGACCTTCTTATTTACGATGAATCACAGAAATTACATCGGAATTAAATACAAAAGGCACAATGCCGACTTAAGTACAAGAAGACTGACTCTTCTTACTGTCTATGCTTTGAACCATCCCTGTGACACTAGTTATAGATTCCGATGCTTCACTGCAGGTTTACTGTGTCCCTTAGACCTTCTTATTGACGATGAAACACAGAAATTACATCGGTATTAAATACAATAGGCACAATGCCGACTTAAGTACAAGAAGACTGACTCTTCCTACTGTCTATGTTTTCAACCATTGTTGTGACACTAGTTATAGATTCCGATGCTTCACTTCAGGTTTACTGTATCCCTTGGACCGTGTTATTGACGATGAAACACAGAAATTGCATCGGAATTAAATACAAAAAAGCACAATACCGACTTAAGAACAAGAAGACTGACTCTTCTTATGGACTATGCTTTGAACCATTCCTGTGACACTAGTCATAGATTCCGATGCTTAACTTTAGGATTACTGTATCCTTCTGACCTTCTTATTGACGATGAAACACAGAAATTGCATCCAAATTAAATACAAAAGGCACAGTGCCGACTTAAGTACAAGAAGACTGACTCTTCTTACTGACTATGTTTTGAACCATTCCTGTGACACTATTTATATATTCCGATGCTTCACTTCAGGTTTACTGTATCCCTCTGACCTTCTTATTGACGATGAAACACAGAAATTACATCGGAATTAAATACAAAAGGCACAATGCCAACTTAAGTACAAGAAGACTGACTCTTCTTACTGTCTATGTTTGAACTATTCCTGTGACACTAGTTATAGATTCCGATGCTTCACTTCAGGTTTACTGTATCCCTCTGACCTTCTTATTGACGGTGAAACACAGAAATTTCATCGGAATTAAATACGAAAGGCACAATGCCAACTTAAGTACAAGAAGACTGACTCTTCTTCCTGATTATGTTTTGAACCATTCCTGTGACACTAGTTGTAGATTCCGATGCTTCAATTCAGGTTTACTGTCTCCCTTGGACCTTCTTATTGACGATGAAACGCAGAAATTGCATCGGAATTAAATACAAAAGACACAATGCCGACTTAAGTACAAGAAGACTGACTCTTCCAACTGTCCATGTTTTGAACCATTCCTGTGACGCTAGTTATAGAATCCGATGCTTCACTTCAGGTTTACTGTATCCCTCTGACCGTCTTATTGACCATGAATCACAGAAATTGCATCCGAATCAAATAGAAAAGGCACAATGCCGACTTAAGTACTAGAAGCCTGACTCTTCCTACTGTCTATGTTTTGAACCATTCCTAAGACACTAGTTATAGATTCCGATGCTTCACTTCAGGTTTACTGTATCCCTTGGACCTTCTTATTGTCGACGAAACACAGAAATTGCATCGGAATTCAATACAAAAGGCACAACGCCAACTCAACTACAAGAAGACTGACTCCTATTACTGACTATGCTTTGAACCATTCCTGTGACCCTAGTTATAGATTCCGATGTTTCACTCCAGGTTGACTGTATCCCTTGGACCGTCTTATTGACGATGAAACACAAAAACTGCATCGGAATTAAGTACCAAATGCACAATGCCGACTTAAGTACAAGAAGACTGACTCTTCTTACTGACTATGTTTTGAACCATTGCTGTGACACTAGTTACAGATTCCGTTGCTTCACTTCAGGTTTACTGTATCCCTCTGACCTACTTATTGACGATGAAACACAGAAATTGCATCGGAATTAAATACAAAAGGCACAATACCGACTTAAGTACAAGTAGACAGACTCTTATTACCGACTATGCTTTGAACCATTCCTGTGACACTAGTCATAGATTCCGATGCTTAACATCAGGATTACTGTATCCCTCTGACCTTCTTATTGACGATGAAACACAGAAATTGCATCGGAATTAAATACAAAAGGCACAATGCCGACTTAAGTACAAGAAGACTGACTCTTCCAAATGTCTATGTTTTGAACCATTCCTGTGACACTAGTTATACATTCCGATGCTTCACTTCAGGTTTACTGTATCCCTCTGACCGTCTTATTGACGATGAAACACAGAAATTGCATCCGAATTAAATAGAAAAGGCACAATGCCGACTTAAGTACTGGAAGACTGACTGTTCCTACTGTCTTTGTTTTGAACCATTCCTGTGACACTAGTTATAGATTTCGTTGCTTCACTTCAGGCTTACTGTATCCCTCTGACCTTCTTATTGACGATGAAACACAGAAATTGCATCGGAATTAAATACAAAAGGCACAATGCCGCATTACTGTCTATGCTTTGAACCATTCCTGTGACACTAGTTATAGATTCCGATGCTTCACTCCAGGTTTACTGTAACCCTTGGACCTTCTTATTGACGATGAAACACAGAAATTGCATTGGAATTAAATAGAAAAGGCACATTGCCGACTTAAGTACAAGAAGACTGACTCTTCTTACTGACTATGTTTAAACCATTCCTGTGACTCTAGTTATAGATTCCGATGCTTCACTTCAGGTTTACTGTATCCCTCTGACCTTCTTATTGACGATGAAACACCGAAATTGCATTGGAATTAAATAGAAAACTCACAATGCCGACTCAAGTAGAAGAAGACTGACTCTTCTTACTGTCTATGATTTGAACCATTCCTGTGACACTAGTTATAGATTCCGATGCTTCACTCCAGGTTTACTGTATACCTTGGACCTTCTTATTGACGATGAAACACAGAAATTGCATCGGAATTAAATAGAAAAGGCACAATGGCGACTTAAGTACAAGAAGACTGACTCTTCTTAGTGATTATAGTTTGAACCATTGCTGTGACACTAGTTTTAGATTCCGATGCTTTACTATACGTTTACTGTATACAATGGATATTCTTATAGACGATGAAACACAGAAATAGCATCGGAATTAAATAGAAAAGGCACAATGTCGACTTAAGTACAAGAAGACTGACTCTTCTGACTGTCTATGTTTGAACCATTCCTGTGACACTAGTTATAGATTCCGATGCTTCACTCCAGGTTTACTGTAACCCTTGGACCTTCTTATTGACGATGAAACACAGGAATTGCATCGGAATTAAATACAAAAGGCACAATGCCGACTTAAGTACAAGAAGACTGACTCTTCTTACTGACTATGTTTTGAACCATTCCTGTGACACTAGTTATAGATTCCGATGCTTCACTTCAGCTTTACTGTATCCCTCTGACCTTATTGCCGATGAAACACAGAAATTGCATCGGAATTAAACACAAAAGGCACAATGCTGACTTAAGTACAAGAAGACTGACTCTTCTTACTGTCTATACTTTGAACCATTCCAGTGACACTAGTTATAGATTCCGATGCTTCACTTCAGGTTTACTGTATTCCTTGGACCTTCTTATTGACGATGAAACACAGAAATTGCATCGAAATTAAATACAAAAGGCACAATGCCGACTTAAGTACAAGAAGACTGACTCTTCTTACTGTCTATGTTTTGAACCATTACTGTGACACTAGGTATGGATTCCGATGCTTCACTCCAGGTTTACTGTATCCCTTAAACCTTCTTGTTGACGATGAAACACAGAAATTGCATCGGAATTAAATACAAAAGGCACAATGCCGACTTAAGGACAAGAAGACTGACTCTTCTTACTGTCTATGTTTAGAACCATTCCTGTGACACTAGTTATAGATTCCGATGCTTCACTTCAGGTTTACTGTATCCCTCTGACCTTCTTATTGACAATGAAACACAGAAATTGCATCGGAATTAAAAACAAAAGGCACAATGCCGACTTAAGTACAAGAAGGCTGACTCCTTCTACTGTCTATGCTTTGAACCATTCCTGTGACACTAGTTATAGAATCCGATGCTTCACTCCAGGTTTACTGTATCCCTTGGACCTTCTTATTGACGATGAAAAACACATACTGCATCGGAATGAAATAGAAATGGCACAATGCCGACTTAAGTACAAGAGGACTGACTCTTCTTACTGATAACAGTTTGAACCATTCCGGTGACAATAGTTATAGATTTCGATGCTTCACTTCAGGTTTACTGTATCCCTTGGACCTTGTTATTGACGGTGACACACAGTAGTAGCATTGGAATTAAATACAAAAGGCAAAATGCCAACTTTAGTACACGAAGACTGACTCTTCTTACTGTCTATGTTTTGAACCATTCCTGTGACACTAGTTATAGAATCCGATGCTTCACTTCAGGTTTACTGTATCCCTTGGACCTTCTTATTGACGATGAAACACAGAAATTGCATCGGAATTTAATACAAAAAGGCACAATGACGACTTAATTACAAGAAGACTGTATCTTCTTACTGTCTATGTTTTGAAACATTCCTGTGACACTAGTTATAGATTCCGATGCTTCACTCCAGGTTTACTGTATCCCTTGGACCTTCTTATTGACGATGAAACACAGAAAATTCATCGGAATTAAATACAAAATGCCCAAGGCCGACTTAAGTACAAGAAGACTGACTCTTCTTACTGACTATGTTTTGAACCATTCCTGTGACACTAGTTATAGATTCCGATTCTCACTTCAGGTTTACTGTATCCCTCTGACTTTCGTATTGACGATGAAACACAGAAATTGCACCGGAATTAAATACAAAAGGCACAATGCCGACTTAAGGACAAGAAGACTGACTCTTCTTACTGACTATGTTTTGAACCATTCCTGTGACACTAGTTATAGATTCCGATGCTTCACTTCAGGTTTACTGTATCCCTCTGACCTTCTTATTGACGAAGACACACAGAAATTGCCTCGGAATTAAATAGAAAACGCACAATGCCGACTTAAGTACAAGGAGACTGACTCTTCTTAATGTCTATGTTTTGAACCATTCCTGTGCCACTAGTTATAGATTCCGATGCTTCACTTCAGGTTTACTGTATCCCTCTGACCTTATTCACGATGAAACACAGAAATTGCATCGGAATTAAATACAAAAGGCACAATACGGACTGACCATTCTTACTGACTACGTTTTGAACCATTCCTGAGACACTAGTTATAGATTCCGATGCATCACTTCAGGTTTACTGTATCCCTCTGACCTTCTTATTGACGATGAAACACAGAAATTGCATCGGAATTAAATAAAAAAGGCACAATGCCGACTTAAGTACAAGAAGACTGACTTTTCTTACTGTCTATGTTTTGAACCATTCCATTGACACTAGTTATAGATTCCGATGCTTCACTCCAGGTTTACTGTATCCCTTTTACATTCTTATTGACGATGAAACACTAAAATTGCATCGGAATTAAATACAAAAGTCAAAATGCCGGCTTAAGTACAAGAACACTGACTCTTCCTACTGTCTATGTTTTGAACCATTCCTGTGACACTAGTTATTGATTCCGATGCTTCACTTCAGGTTTACTGTATCCCTCTGACCTTATTCACGATGAAACACAGAAATTGCATCGGAATGAAATACAAAAGGCACAATACCGACTTAAGTACAAGAAAACTGACTCTTCTTACTGTCTATGTTTTGAACCATTCCTGTGACACTAGTTATTGATTCCGATGCTTCACTTCAGGTTTACTGTATCATTTTGAACTTCTTATTGACGATGAAACTCAGAAATTACATCGGATTTAAATTCAAAAAGCATAATGCCGACTTAAGTACAAAAAGACTGACTCTTCTTACTGACTATGTTTTGAACCATTCCTGTGCCACTAGTTATAGATTCCGATGCTTCACTTCAGGTTTACTGTATCCCTCTGACCTTATTCACGATGAAACACAGAAATTGCATCGGAATTAAATACAAAAGGCACAATACGGACTGACCATTCTTACTCTCTATGTTTTGAACAATTCCTGTGACACTAGTTATAGATTCCGATGCTTCACTTCAAGTTTACTGTATGCCTCTGACCTTCTTATTGACCATGAAACATTGAATTTGCAAAGGAATTAAATACAAAAGTCACAATGCCGACGTAAGTACAAGAAAACTGACTCTTCTTACTGTCTATGTTTTGAACCATTCCTGTGACACAAGCTATAGATTCCGATGCTTCATTTAAGGTTTGCTGTATCCATCTGACATTCTTATTGACGATGAAACATAGAAATTGCATCGGAATTAAATACAATAGGAACAATGCTGACTTATGTACAAGAAAACTGACTCTTCTTACTGTCTATGTTTGAACCATTCATGTGACACTAGTTATAGATTCCGATGCTTCACTTGAGGTTTACATTATCCCTCTGAACTTCTTATTGACGATGAAACACAGACATTGCATCGGAATTAAATAGGAAAGGCACAATGCCAAATTAAGTACAAGAAGACTGACTCTTCTTACTGTCTATGTTTTGAACCATTCCTGTGACACTATTTATAGATTCCAATGCTTGACTTCAGGTTTACTGTATCCTTGGACCTTCTTATTGACGATGAAATACAGAAATTGCATCGGAATTTAATACAAATGGCACAATGCCGACTCAAGTACAAGAAGGCTGACTCTTCTTACTGTCTATGTTTTGAAACATTCCTGTGACACTAGTTATAGATTCCGATGCTTCACTTCAGGTTTACTGTATCCCTCTGACTTTCTTATTGACGATGAAACACAGAAGTTGCACCGGAATTAAGTACAAAAGGCACAATGCTGACTTAAGGACAGGAAGACTGACTCTTCTTACTGACTATGTTTTGAACCATTCCTGTGACACTAGTTATAGATTCCGATGCTTCACTTCAGGTTTACTGTATCCCTCTGAACATCTTATTGACGATGAAATACAGAAATTGCATCGGAATTTAATACAAAAGGCACAATGCCGACTCAAGTACAAGAAGACTGACTCTTCTTACTGTCTATGTTTTGAAACATTCTTGTGACACTAGTTATACATTCCAATGCTTCACTTCAGGTTTACAGTATCCCTCTGACCTTCTTATTGACGATGAAACACAGAAATTGCATCGGAATTAAATAGAAAAGGCACAATGCCGAATTAAGTACAAGAAGACTGACTCTTCCTACTGTCTATGTTTTGAACCATTTCTGTGACACTAGTTATATATTCCGATGCTTCACTTCAGGTTTACTGTATGCCCTGGACCTTCTTATTGACGATGAAACACAGTAATTGCATCGGAATTAAATACAAAAGGCACAATGCCGACTCAAGTACAAGAAGACAGACTCTTCTTACTGTCTATGTTTTGAACGATTCCTGTGACACTAGTTATAGATTCCAATGCTTCACTCCAGGTTTACTATATCCCTTGGACCTTCTTATTGACGATGAAACACAGAAATTGCATCGGAATTAAATACAAAAGGCACAATGCCGACTTAAGGACAGAAGACTGACTCTTCTTACTGACTATGTTTTGAAGCATTCCTGTGACACTAGTTATAGATTCCGATGCTTCACTTCAGGTTTACTGTATCCCTCGGACCTTCTTATTGACGAAGACACACAGAAATTGCCTTGGAATTAAATAGAAAAGGCACAATGCCGACTTAAGTACAAGAAGACTGACTCTTCTTAATGTCTATGACTTGAACCATTCCTGTGACACTAGTTATAGATTCCGATGCTTCACTCTAGGTTTACTGTAACCCTTGGACCTTCTTATTGACGATGAAACACAGAAATTGCATCGGAATTAAATACAAAAGGCACAATGCCGACTTAGGGACAAGAAGACTGACTCCTCCTACTGACAATGTTTTGAACCATTCCTGTGACACTAGTTATAGATTCCGATGCTTCACTTCAAGGTTTACTGTATCCCTCTGACCTTATTCACGATGAAACACAGAAATTGCATCGTAATTAAATACAAAAGGCACAATACCGACTGACTCTTCTTACTGTCTATGTTTTGAACAATTCCTGTGACACTAGTTATAGATTCCGATGCTTCACTTCAGGTTTACTGTATCCCTCTGACCTTATTCACGATGAAACACAGAAATTCCATCGGAATTAAATACAAAAGGCACAATGCCGAATTAAGTACAAGAAGACTGACACTTCCTACTGTCTATGTAATGAACCGTTCCATTGACACTAGTTATAGATTCCGATGCTTGACTTCAGGTTTACTGAATCCCTTGGACCTTCTTATTGACGATAAAACACAGAAATTGCATCGGAATTTAATACAAAAGGCACAATGCCGACTCAAGTACAAGAAGACTGACTCTTCTTACTGTCTATGTTTTGAACCATTCCTGTGACACTACTTATACATTCGAATGCTTCACTTCTGGTTTACTGTATCCCTCTGACCTTCTTATTGACGATGAAACACAGAAATTGCATCGGAATTTAATACAAAAGGCACAATGCCGACTCAAGTACAAGAAGACTGACTCTTCTTACTGTCTATGCTTTGAACCATTCCTGTGACACTTCTTATACATTCCAATGCTTCACTTCTGGTTTACTGTATCCCTCTGACCTTCTTATTGACGATGAAACACAGAAATTGCATCGGAATTAAATACAAAAGGCACAATGCCGACTTAAGTACAAGAAGACTGTATCTTCATACTGTCTATGTTTTGAAACATTCCTGTGACACTAGTTATAGATTCCGATGCTTCACTCCAGGTTTACTGTATCCCTTAGACCTTCTTATTGACCATGAAACACAGAAATTGCATCCGAATTAAAAACAAAAGGCACAATGCCGACTTAAGGACAAGAAGACTGACTCTTCTTACTGACTATGTTTTGAAACATTCCTGTGACACTAGTTATAGATTCCGATGCTTCACTTCAGGTTTACTGTATCCCTCTGACTTTCTTATTGACGATGAAACACAGAAAATAAACCGGAATTAAATACAAAAGGCACAATGCTGACTTAAGGACAAGAAGACTGAACCTTCTTACTGACTATGTTTTGAACCATTCCTGTGACACTAGTTATTGATTCCGATGCTTCACTTCAGGTTTACTGTATCCATCTGACCTTCTTATTAACGATAAAACTCAGAAATTGCATCGGAATTAAATTCAAAAGGCACTATACCGAATTAAGTACAAGAAGACTGACTCTTCCTACTGTCTATGTTTTGAACCATTTCTGTGACACTAGTTATGTATTCCGATGCTTCACTTCAGGTTTACTGTATCCCTTGGACCTTATTATTGACGATGAAACACAGAAATAGCATCGGAATTAAATACAAAAGGCACAATGCCGAATTAAGTACAAGAAGACTGACTCTTCCTACTGTCTATGTTTTGAACCATTCCATTGACACTAGTTATAGATTCCGATGCTTGACTTCAGGTTTACTGAATCCCTTGGACCTTCTTATTGACATTAAAACACAGAAATTGCATCGGAATTTAATACAAAAGCACAATGCCGACTCAAGTACAAGAAGACTGACTATTCTTACTGTTTATGTTTTGAACGATTCCTGTGACACTAGTTATAGATTCCAATGCTTCACTAAAGGTTTACTGTATCCCTTGGACCTTCTTATTGACGATGAAACACAGAAATTGCATCGGAATTAAATACAAAAGGCACAATGCCGACTTAAGGACAAGAAGACTGACTCTTCTTACTGACTATGTTTTGAAGCATTCCTGTGACACTAGTTATAGATTCCGATGCTTCACTTCAGGTTTACTGTATCCCTCTGACCTTCTTATTGACGAAGACACACAGAGATTGCCTCGGAATTAAATAGAAAAGGCACAATGCCGACTTAAGTACAAGAAGACTGACTCTTCTTAATGTCTATGTCTTGAACCATTCCTGTGACACTAGTTATAGATTCCGATGCTTCACTCTAGGTTTACTGTAACCCTTGGACCTTCTTATTGACGATGAAACACAGAAATTGCATCGGAATTAAATACAAAAGGCACAATGCCGACTTAGGGACAAGAAGACTGACTCTTCCTACTGACAATGTTTTGAACCATTCCTGTGACACTAGTTATAGATTCCGATGCTTCACTTCAAGGTTTACTGTATCCCTCTGACCTTATTCACAATGAAACACAGAAATTGCATCGGAATTAAATACAAAAGGCACAATACCGACTGACTCTTCTTACTGTCTATGTTTTGAACAATTCCTGTGACACTAGTTATAGCTTCCGATGCTTCACTTCAGGTTTACTGTATCCCTCTGACCTTATTCACGATGAAACACAGAAATTCCATCGGAATTAAATACAAAAGGCATAATGCCGAATTAAGTACAAGAAGACTGACTCTTCCTACTGTCTATGTAATGAACCGTTCCATTGACACTAGTTATAGATTCCGATGCTTGACTTCAGGTTTACTGAATCCCTTGGACCTTCTTATTGACGATAAAACACAGAAATTGCATCGCAATTTAATACAAAAGGCACAATGCCGACTCAAGAACATAAAGACTGACTCTTCTTACTGTCTATGTTTTGAACCATTCCTGTGACACTACTTATACATTCCAATGCTTCACTTCTGGTTTACTGTATCCCTCTGACCTTCTTATTGACGACGAAACACAGAAATTGCATCGGAATTAAATAGAAAAGGCACAATGCCGAATTAAGTACAAGAAGACTGACTCTTCCTACTGTCTATGTTTTGAGCCATTTCTGTGACACTAGTTATATATTCCGATGCCTCACTTCAGGTTTACTGTATCCCTCTGACTTTCTTATTGACGATGAAACACAGAAATTGCACCGGAATTAAATACAAAAGGCACAATGCCGGCTGAAGGACACGAAGACTGACTCTTCTTACGGACTATGTTTTGAACCATTCCTGTGACACTAGTTATAGATTCCGATGCTTCACTTTAGGTTTACTGTATCCCTCTGACCTTCTTATTGCCGAAGACACACAGAAATTGCCTCGGAATTAAATAGAAAAGACACAATGCCGACTTAAGTACAAGAAGACTGACTCTTCTTACTGTATATGTTTTGAAACATTCCTGTGACACTAGTTATAGATTCCGATGCTTCACTTCAGGTTTACTGTATCCCTCTGACTTTCTTATTGACGATGAAACACAGAAGTTAAACCGGAATTAAATACAAAAGGCACAATGCTGACTTAAGGACAAGAAGACTGACCCTTCTTACTGACTATGTTTTGAACCATTCCTGTGACACTAGTTATAGATTCCGATGCTTCACTTCAGGTTTACTGTATCCCGCTGACCTTCTTCTTGACGATGAATATCAGAAATTGCATCGGAATTAAATACAAAAGACACAATGCCGAATTAAGTACAAGAAGACTGACTCTTCCTACTGTCTATGTTTTGAACCATTTCTGTGACACTAGCTATATATTCCGATGCTTCACTTCAGGTTCACTGTATCCCTTGGACCTTATGATTGACGATGAAACACAGACATAGCATCGGTATTAAATACAAAAGGCACAATGCCCAATTAAGTACAAGGAGACTGACTCTTCCTACTGTCTATGGTTTGAACCATTCCATTGACACTAGTTCTTGATTCCGATGCTTGACTTCAGGTTTACTGAATCCCTTGGACCTTCTTATTGACGATGAAACACCGAAATTGCATCGGAATTTAATACAAGGCACAATCCCGACTCAAGTACAAGATGACTGACTCTTCTTACTGTCTATGTTTTGAACCATTCCTGTGACACTAGTTATATATTCCAATGCTTCACTTCAGGTTTACTGTATCCCTCTGACCTTCTTATTGACGATGAAACACAGAAATTGCCTCGGAAATAAATAGAAAATGCACAATGCCGACTTAAGTACAAGAAGACGGACTCTTCCTACTGTCTATGTTTTGAACCAATCCTAAGACACTTGTTATAGATTCCGATGATTCACTTCAGGTTTACTGTATCCCTTGGAACTTCTTATTGTCGATGAAACACAGAAATTGCATCGGAATTCAATACAAAAGGCACAACGCCAACTTAACTACAAGAAGACTGACTCCTTTTACTGACTATGCTTTGAACCATTCCTGTGACCCTAGTTATAGTTTCCGATGTTTCACTCCAGGTTGACTGTATCCCTTGGACCGTCTTATTGACGATGAAACACAAAAACTGCATCGGAATTAAGTACAAAATGCACAATGCCGACTTAAGTACAAGGAGCCTGACTCTTCTTACTGACTATGATTTGAACCATTGCTGTGACACTAGTTATAGATTCCGTTGCTTCACTTCAGGTTTACTGTATCCCTCTGACCTACTTATTGACGATGAAACACAGAAATTGCATCGGAATTAAATACAAAAGGCACAATACCGACTTAAGTACAAGAAGACAGACACTTATTACTGACTATGCTTTGAACCATTCCTGTTACACTAGTCATAGATTCCGATGCTTAACTTCAGGATTACTGTATCCCTCTGACCTTCTTATTGACGATGAAACACAGAAATTGCATCGGAATTAAATACAAAAGGCACAATGCCGCATTACTGTCTATGCTTTGAACCTTTCCTATGACACTAGTTATAGATTCCGATGCTTCACTCCAGGTTTACTGTAACCCTTGGACCTTCTTATTGACGATGAAACACAGACATTGCATTGGAATTAAATAGAAAAGGCACAATGCCGACTTAAGTACAAGAAGACTGACTCTTCTTACTGACTATGTTTAAACCATTCCTGTGACACTAGTTATAGATTACGATGCTTCACTTCAGGTTTACTGTATCCCTCCGACCTTCTTATTGACGATGAAACACCGAAATTGCATCGGAATTAAATAGAAAACTCACAATGCCGACTCAAGTAGAAGAAGACTGACTCTTCTTACTGTCTATGTTTGAACCATTCCTGTGACACAAGTTATAGATTCCGATGCTTCACTCCAGGTTTACTGTATACCTTGGACCTTCTTATTGACGATGAAACACAGAAATAGCATCGGAATTAAATAGAAAAGGCACAATGGCGACTTAAGTACAAGAAGACTGACTCTTCTTACTGTCTAAATTGTGAACCATTCCAGTGACACTAGTTATAGATTCCGATGCTACACTTCAGGTTTACTGTATTCCTTGGACCTTCTTATTGACGATGAAACACAGAAATTGCATCGAAATTAAATACAAAAGGCACAATGCCGACTTAAGGACAAGAAGACTGACTCTTCTTACTGTCTATGTTTTGAACCATTACTGTGACACTAGGTATAGATTCCGATGCTTCACTCCAGGTTTACTGTATCCCTTGAACCTTCTTGTTGACGATGAAACACAGAAATTGCATCGGAATTAAATACAAAAGGCACAATGCCAACTTAAGGACAAGAAGACTGACTCTTCTTACTGTCTATGTTTTGAACCATTCCTGTGACACTAGTTATAGTTTCCGATGCTTCTCTTCAGGTTTACTGTATCCCTCTGACCTTCTTATTGACAATGAAACACAGAAATTGCATCGGAATTAAAAACAAAAGGCACAATGCCGACTTAAGTACAAGAAGGCTGACTCCTTCTACTCTCTATGCTTTGAACCATTCCTGTGACACTAGTTATAGAATCCGATGCTTCACTCCAGGTTTACTGTATCACTTGGACCTTCTTATTGACGATGAAAAACACATACTGCATCGGAATGAAATAGAAATGGCACAATGCCGACTTAAGTACAAGAGGACTGACTCTTCTTACTGATAATAGTTTAAACCATTCCGGTGACAATAGTTATAGATTCCGATGCTTCACTTCAGGTTTACTGTATCCCTTGGACCTTGTTATTGACGGTGACACACAGAAATAGCATTGGAATTAAATACAAGTGTTAAAATGCCAACTTTAGTACACGAAGACTGACTCTTCTTACTGTCTATGTTTTAAACCATTCCTGTGACACTAGTTATAGAATCCGATGCTTCACTTCAGGTTTACTGTACCCCTCTGACCTTCTTATTGACGATGAAACACAGAAATTGCATCGGAATTAAATAGAAAACTCACAATGCCGACTTAAAAACAAGAAGACTGACTCTTCTTACTGTCTATGTTTTGAACCATTCCTGTGACACTAGTTATAGATTTCGATGCTTCACTCCAG
Source organism: Schistocerca serialis cubense (assembly GCF_023864345.2). Taxonomy (NCBI): domain Eukaryota; kingdom Metazoa; phylum Arthropoda; class Insecta; order Orthoptera; family Acrididae; genus Schistocerca; species Schistocerca serialis. The sequence goes on along the minus strand of NC_064639.1, from coordinate 2,280,510 downwards.
GTTTACTGTATCCCTTGGACCTGCTTATTGACGATGAAACACAGAAATTGCATCGGAATTAAATAGAAAAGGCACAATGCCGACTTAAGTTCAGGAGGACTGACTCTTCTAAGTGATTATAGTTTGAACCATTGCAGTGACACTAGTTATGGATTCCGATGCAGACTGACTTCAGGTTTACTGAATCCCTTGGACCTTCTTATCGACGATGAACCACAGAAATTGCATCGGAATTTAATACAAAAGGCACAATGCCGACTCAAGTACAAGAAGACTGACTCTTCTTACTGTCTATGCTTTGAACCATTCCTTTGACACTAGTTATATATTCCGATGCTTCACTTCAGGTTTACTGTATCCCTTGGAACTTCTTGTTGACGATGAAACACAGAAATTGCATCGGAATTAAATACAAAAAGGCACAATGCCGACTTAAGTACAAGAAGACTGACTCTTCTTACTGTCTATGTTTTGAACCATTGCATTGACACTAGTTATAGATTCCGATGCTTCACTCCAGGTTTACTGTATCCCTTGGACCTTGTTATTTACGATGAATCACAGAAATTGCATCGGAATTAAATACAAAAGGCACAATGCCGACTTAAGTACAAGAAGACTGACTCCTCCAACTGTCTATGTTTTGAACCATTCCTGTGACACTAGTTATACATTCCGATGCTTCACTTCAGGTTTACTGTATCCCCCTGACCGTCTTATTGACGATGAAACACAGAAATTGCATCCGAATTAAATAGAAAAGGCACAATGCCGACTTAAGTACAAGAAGACTGACTCTTCATACTGTCTATAATTTGAACCATTCCAGTGACACTAGTTACAGATTCCGATGCTTTACTTCAGGTTTACTGTATCCCTCTGACCTTCTTATTGACGATGAAACACAGAAATTGCATCGGAATTAAATAAAAAAGGCACAATGCCGACTTAAGTACAAGAAGACTGACTCTTCTTACTGTCTATGTTTTGAACCATTCCATTGACACTAGTTATAGATTCCGATGCTTCACTCCAGGTTTACTGTATCCCTTTTACATTCTTATTGACGATGAAACACTGAAATTGCATCGGAATTAAATACAGAAGTCAAAATGCCGGCTTAAGTACAAGAACACCGACTCTTCCTACTGTCTATGTTTTGAACCATTCCTGTGACACTAGTTATAGAATCCGATGCTTCACTTCAGGTTTACTGTATCCCTCTGACCTTATTCACGATGAAACACAGAAATTGCATCGGAATGAAATACTAAAGGCACAATACCGACTTAAGTACAAGAAGACTGACTCTTCTTACTGTCTATGTTTGAACCATTCCTGTGACACTAGTTATTGATTCCGATGCTTCACTTCAGGTTTACTGTATCCCTTACACCTTCTTATTGACGATGAAACACAGAAATTGGTTCGGAATTCAATACAAAAGGCACAATGCCGACTTAACTACAAGAAGACTGACTCTTCTTACTGACTATACTTTGAACCATTCCAGTGACACTAGTTATAGATTCGAATGCTTAACTTCAGGATTACTGTATCCCACCGACCTTGTTAGTGCCGATGAAGTACAGAAATTGCATCGGAATTAAATACAAAAAGCACAATGCCGACTTAAGTACAAGAATACTGACTCATCTTACAGTCTATGATTTGCCACATTCCTGTGACACTAGTTATAGATTCCGATGCTTCACTTCAGGTTTACTGTTTCCCTTGGACCTTCTTATTGACGATGAAACACAGAAATTGCATCGGAATTAAATACAAAAGCACAATGCCGTCTTATGTACAAGAAGACTGACTCTTCCTACTGTCTATGTTTTGAACCACTTCTGTGACACTAGTTATAGAGTCCGATGCTTCACTTCAGGTTTACTGTATCCCTTGGACCTTGTTATTTACGATGAATCACAGAAATTGCATCGGAATTAAATACAAAAGGCACAATGCCGACTTAAGTACAAGAAGACTGACTCCTCCAACTGTCTATGTTTTGAACCATTCCTGTGACACTAGTTATCATTCCGATGCTTCACTTCAGGTTTACTGTATCCCGCTGATCGTCTTATTGACGATGAAACACAGAAATTGCATCCGAATTAAATAGAAAAGGCACAATGCCGACTTAAGTACAAGAAGACTGACTCTTCATACTGTCTATAATTTGTACCATTCCAGTGACACTACTTATAGATTCCGATGCTTCACTTCAGGTTTACTGTATCCCTCTGACCTTCTTATTGACGATGAAACACAGAAATTGCATCGGAATTAAATAGAAAAGGCACAATGCCGTCTTAAGTACAAGAAGACTGACTCTTCTTACTGTCTATGTTTGAACCATTCCTGTGACACTAGTTATAGATTCCGATGCTTCACTTCAGGTTTACTGTATCCCTCTGACCTTCTTATTGACGGTGAAACACAGAAATGTCATCGGAATTAAATACGAAGTCACAATGCCTACTTAAGTATAAGAAGACTGACTCTTCTTCCTGATTATGTTTTGAACCATTCCTGTGACACTAGTTGTAGATTGTGATGCTTCACTTCAGGTTTACTTTATCCCTTGGACCTTCTTATTGACGATGAAACGCAGAAATTGCATCGGAATTAAATAGAAAAGACACAATGCCGACTTAAGTACAAGAATACTGACTCATCTTACAGTCTATGATTAGCACCATTCCTGTGACACTAGTTATAGATTCCGATGCTTCACTTCAGGTTTACTGTTTCCTTTGGACCTTCTTTTTGACGATGAAACACAGAAATTGCATCGGAATTAAATACAAAAGGCACAATGCCGACTTATGTACAAGAAGACTGACTCTTCCTACTGTCTATGTTTAGAACCATTTCTGTGACACTAGTTATAGAGTCCGATGCTTCACTTCAGGTTTACTGTATCCCTTGGACCTTGTTATTTACGATGAATCACAGAAATTGCATCGGAATTAAATACAAAAGGCACAATGCCGACTTAAGTACAAGAAGACTGACTCTTCCAACTGTCTATGTTTTGAACCATTCCTGTGACACTAGTTATACATTCCGATGCTTCACTTCAGGTTTACTTTATCCCTCTGACCGACTTATTGACGATGAAACACAGAATTTGCATCCGAATTAAATAGAAAAGGCACAATGCCGACTTAAGTACTGGAAGACTGACTCTTCCTACTGTCTATGTTTTGAACCATTCCTGTGACACAAGTTATAGATTCCGCTGCTTCACTTTAGGTTTACTGTATCCCTCTGACCTTCTTATTGACGATGAAACACAGAAATTGCATCGGAATTAAATACAAAAGGCACAATGCTGGATTAAGTACAAGAAGACTGACACTTCTTACTGTCTATGCTTTTAACCATTCCTGTGACACTAGTTATAGACTCCGATGCTTCACTCCAGGTTTACTGTATCCCTTCTTCCTTCTTATTGACGATGAAACACAGAAATTGCATCGGAATTAAATACGAAAGGCACAATGCCGACTTAAGTACAGGAAGACTGACTCTTCTTACTGTCTATGCTTTGAAGCATCCCTGTGACATTAGTTATAGATTCCGATGCTTCACTGCAGGCTTACTGTGTCCCTTAGACCTTCTTATTGACGATGAAACACAGAAATTGCTTCGGAATTAAATACAAAAGGCACAATGCCGACTTGAGTATAAGAAGACTGACTCTTCTTCCTGACTACGTTTTGAATCATTCCTGTGACACTAGTTGTAGATTCCGATGCTTCACTTCAGGTTTACTGTATCCCTTGGACCTTCTTATTGACGATGAAACACAGAAATTGCATCGGAATTAAATACAAAAGGCACATGCCGACTTAAGTACAAGAAGACTGACTCTTCTTACTGTCTATGATTTGAACCATCCCTGTGACACTAGTTATAGATTCCGATACTTCACTGCAGGGTTACTGTGTCCCTTAGACCTTCTTATTGACGATGAAACACAGAAATTACATCGGAATTAAATACAATAGGCACAATGCCGACTTAAGAACAAGAAGACTGACTCTTCCTACTGTCTATGTTTTCAACCATTATTGTGACACTAGTTATTGATTCCGATGCTTCACTTCAGGTTTACTGTATCCCTCTGACCTTCTTATTGACGTTGAAACACAGAAATTTCATCGGAATTAAATACAAAAGGCACAATGCCAACTTAAGTACAAGAAGACTGACTCTTCTTACTGACTATGTTTTGAACCATTCCTGTGACACTAGTTATAGATTCCGATGCTTCACTTCAGCTTTACTGTATCCCTCTGACCTTATTGCCGATGAAACACAGAAATTGCATTGGAATTAAATACAAAAGGCACAATGCCGACTTAAGGACAAGAAGACTGACTCTTCTTACTGACGATGTTTTGAAACATTCCTGTGACTCTAGTTATAGATTCCGATGCTTCACTTCAGGTTCACTGTATCCCTTGGACCTTCTTATTGACGATGAATCACAGGAATTGCATCGGAATTAAACACAAAAGGCACAATGCTGACTTAAGTACAAGAAGACTGACTCTTCTTACTGTCTTTATTTTGAACCATTCCAGTGACACTAGTTATAGATTCCGATGCTTCACTTCAGGTTTACTGTATTGCTTGGACCTTCATATTGACGATGAAACACAGAAATTGCATCGAAATTAAATACAAAAGGCAGAATGCCGACTTAAGTTCAAGAAGACTGACTCTTCTTACTGTCTATGTTTTGAACCATTACTGTGACACTAGTTATAGAATCCGATGCTTCACTCCAGGTTTACTGTATCCCTTGGACCTTCTTATTGACGATGAAAAACACATTTTGCATCGGAATGAAACAGAAATGGCACAATGCCGACTTAAGTACAAGAGGACTGACTCTTCTTACTGATAACAGTTTGAACCATTCCGGTGACAATAGTTATAGACTCCGATGCTTCACTTCAGGTTTACTGTATCCCCTGGACCTTGTTATTGACGGTGACACACAGTAATAGCATTGGAATTAAATACAAAAGACAAAATGCCAACTTTAGTACACGAAGACTGACTCTTCTTACTGTCTATGTTTTGAACCATTCCTGTGACACTAGTTATAGAATCCGATGCTTCACTTCAGGTTTACTGTTTCCCTTGGACCTTCTTATTGACCATGAGACACAGAAATTGCATCGGAATTAAATACAAAAAGGCACAATGACGACTTAAGTACAAGAAGACTGTATCTTCTTACTGTCTATGTTTTGAAACATTCCTGTGACACTAGTTATAGATTCCGATGCTTCACTCCAGGTTTACTGTATCCCTTGGACCTTCTTATTGACGATGAAACACAGAAAATGCATCGGAATTAAATACAAAAGGCCCAAGGCCGACTTAAGTACAAGAAGACTGACTCTTCTTACTGACTATGTTTTGAACCATTCCTGTGACACTAGTTATAGATTCCGATTCTCACTTCAGGTTTACTGTATCCCTCTGACTTTCGTATTGACGATGAAACACAGAAATTGCACCGGAATTAAATACAAAAGGCACAATGCCGACTTAAGGACAAGAAGACTGACTCTTCTTACTGACTATGTTTTGAACCATTCCTGTGACACTAGTTACAGATTCCGATGCTTCACTTCAGGTTTACTGTATCCCTCTGACCTTCTTATTAACGATGAAACTCAGAAATTGCATCGGAATTAAATACAAAAGGCACAATACTGAATTAAGTACAGGAAGACTGACTCTTCCTACGGTCTATGTTTTGAACCATTTCTGTGACACTAGTTATATATTCCGATGCTTCACTTCAGGTTTACTGTATCCCTTGGACCTTATTATTGACGATGAAACACAGAAATAGCATCGGAATTAAATACAAAAGGCACAATGCCGAATTAAGTACAAGAACACTGACTCTTCCTACTGTCTATGTTTTGAACCATTACATTGACACTAGTTATAGATTCCGATGCTTGACTTCAGGTTTACTGAATCCCTTGGACCTTCTTATTGACGATAAAACACAGAAATTGCATCGGAATTTAATACAAAAGGCACAATGCCGACTCAAGTACAAGAAGACTGACTCTTCTTACTGTCTATGTTTTGAACCATTCCTGTGACACTAGTTATAGATTCCAATGATTCACTCCAGGTTTACTGTATCCCTTGGACCTTCTTATTGACGATGAAACACAGAAATTGCATCGGAATTAAATACAAAAGGCACAATGCCGACTTAAGGACAAGAAGACTGACTCTTATTACTGACTATGTTTTGAAGCATTCCTGTGTCACTAGTTATAGATTCCGATGCTTCACTTCAGGTTTACTGTATCCCTCTGACCTTCATATTGACGAAGACACACAGAAATTGCCTCGGAATTAAATAGAGAAGGCACAATGCCGACTTAAGTACAAGAAGACTGACTCTTCTTAATGTCTATGATTTGAACCATTCCTGTGACACTAGTTATAGATTCCGATGCTTCACTCTAGGTTTACTGTAACCCTTGGACCTTCTTAATGACGATGAAACACAGAAATTGCATAGGAATTAAATACAAAAGGCACAATGCCGACTTAGGGACAAGAAGACTGACTCTTCGTACTGACAATGTTTAGAACCATTCCTGTGACACTAGTTATAGATTCCGATGCTTCACTTCAAGGTTTACTGTATCCCTCTGACCTTATTCGCTATGAAACACAGAAATTGCATCGGAATTAAATACAAAAGGCACAATACCGACTGACTCTTCTTACTGTCTATGTTTTGAACAATTCCTGTGACCCTAGTTATAGATTCCGATGCTTCACCTCAGGTTTACTGTATCCCTCTGACCTTATTCACGATGAAACACAGAAATTCCATCGGAATTAAATACAAAAGGCACAATGCCGAATTAAGTACAAGAAGACTGACTCTTCCTACTGTCTATGTAATGAACCGTTCCATTGACACTAGTTATAGATTCCGATGCTTGACTTCAGGTTTACTGAATCCCTTGGACCTTCTTATTGACGATAAAACACAGAAATTGCATCGGAATTTAATACAAAAGGCACAATGCCGACTCAAGTACAAGAAGACTGACTCTTCTTACTGTCTATGTTTTGAACCATTCCTGTGACACTACTTATACATTCCAATGCTTCACTTCAGGTTTACTGTATCCCTCTGACCTTCTTATTGACGATGAAACACAGAAATTGCATCGGAATTAAATAGAAAAGGCACAATGCCGAATTAAGTACAAGAAGACTGACTCTTCCTACTGTCTATGTTTTGAACCATTTCTGTGACACTAGTTATATATTCCGATGTCTCACTTCAGGTTTACTGTATCCCTCTGACTTTCTTATTGACGATGAAACACAGAAATTGCACCGGAATTAAATACAAAAGGCACAATGCCGGCTGAAGGACACGAAGACTGACTCTTCTTACTGACTATGATTTGAACCATTCCTGTGACACTAGTTATAGATTCCGATGCTTCACTTTAGGTTTACTGTATCCCTCTGACCTTCTGATTGACGAAGACACACAGAAATTGCCTCGGAATTAAATAGAAAAGGCACAATGCCGACTTAAGTACAAGAAGACTGACTCTTCTTACTGTGTATGTTTTGAAACATTCCTGTGACACTAGTTATAGATTCCGATGCTTCACTTCAGGTTTACTGTATCCCTCTGACTTTCTTATTGACGATGAAACACAGAAGTTAAACCGGAATTAAATACAAAAGGCACAATGCTGACTTAAGGACAAGAAGACTGACCCTTCTTACTGACTATGTTTTGAACCATTCCTGTGACACTAGTTATAGATTCCGATGCTTCACTTCAGGTTTACTGTATCCCTCTGACCTTCTTATTGACGATGAAACTCAGAAATTGCATCGGAATTAAATACAAAAGGCACAATGCCGAATTAAGTACAAGAAGACTGACTCTTCCTACTGTCTATGTTTTGAACCATTTCTGTGACACTAGTTATATATTCCGATGCTTCACTTCAGGTTTACTGTATCCCTTGGACCTTATGATTGACGATGAAACACAGACATAGCATCGGAATGAAATACAAAAGGCACAATGCCGAATTAAGTACAAGGAGACTGTCTCTTCCTACTGTCTATGTTTTGAACCATTCCATTGACACTAGTTATAGATTCCGATGCTTGACTTCAGGTTTACTGAATCCCTTGGACCTTCTTATTGACGGTAAAACACCGAAATTGCATCGGAATTTATTACAAAAGGCACAATGCCGACTCAAGTACAAGAAGACTGACTCTTCTTACTGTCTATGATTTGAACCATTCCTGTGACACTAGTTATAGATTCCAATGCTTCACTTCAGGTTTACTGTATCCCTCTGACCTTCTTATTGACGATGAAACACTGAAATTGCATTGGAATTAAATACAAAAGGCACAATGCCGACTCAAGTACAAGAAGACTGACTCTTCTTACTGTCTATGTTTTGAACCATTCCTGTGACACTAGTTATAGATTCCAATGCTTCACTTCAGGTTTACTGTATCCCTCTGACCTTCTTATTGACGATGAAACACAGAAATTGCCTCGGAAATAAATAGAAAAGGCACAATGCCGACTTAAGTACAAGAAGACGGACTCTTCTTAATGTCTATGTTTTGAACCATTCCTGTGACACTAGTTATAGATTCCGATGCTTCACTTTAGGTTTAGAGTATCCCTTGCACCTTCTTATTGACGATGAACACAGTAATTGCATCGGAATTAAATAGAAAAGGCACAATGCCAACTTAAGTAGAAGAAGACTGACACTTCTTACTGTCTATGTTTTGAACCATTCCATTGACACTAGTTATAGATTCCGATGCTTCACTCCAGGTTTACTGTATCCCTTTTACATTCTTATTGACGATGAAACACTGAAATTGCATCGGAATTAAATACAAAAGCCAAAATGCCGGCTTAAGTACAAGAAGACGGACTCTTCCTACTGTCTATGTTTTGAACCATTCCTGTGACACTAGTTATAGATTCCGATGCTTCACTTCGGTTTACTGTATCCCTCTGACCTTATTCACGATGAAACACAGATATTGCATCGGAATTAAATACAAAAGGCACAATACCGACTGAACTTCTTACTGTCTATGTTTTGAACAATTTGTGTGACACTAGTTATAGATTCCGATGCTTCACTTCAGGTTTACTGTATGCCTCTGACCTTCTTATTGACGATGAAACATTGAATTTGCATCGGAATTAAATACAAAAGGCACAATGCCGACTTAAGTACAAGAAAACTGACTCTTCTTACTGTCTATGTTTTGAACCATTTCTGTGACACAAGTTATAGATCCCGATGCTTCACTTCAGGTTTGCTGTATCCCTCTGACATTCTTATTGACGATGAAACATAGAAATTGCATCGGAATTAAATACAAAAGGCACAATGCTGACTTAAGTACAAGAAAACTGACTCTTCTTACTGTCCATGTTTTGAACCATTCCTGTGACGCTAGTTATAGAATCCGATGCTTCACTTCAGGTTTACTGTATCCCTCTGACCGTCTTATTGACCATGAAACACAGAAATTGCATCCGAATCAAATAGAAAAGGCACAATGCCGACTTAAGTACTAGAAGCCTGACTCTTCCTACTGTCTGTGTTTTGAACCATTCCTAAGACACATGTTATAGATTCCGATGCTTCACTTCAGGTTTACTGTATCCCTTGGACCTTCTTATTGTCGATGAAACACAGAAATTGCATCGGAATTCAATACAAAAGGCACAACGCCAACTTAACTACAAGAAGACTGACTCCTTTTACTGACTATGCTTTGAACCATTCCTGTGACCCTAGTTATAGATTCCGATGTTTCACTCCAGGTTGACTGTATCCCTTGGACCGTCTTATTGACGATGAAACACAAAAACTGCATCGGAATTAAGTACAAAATGCACAATGCCGACTTAAGTACAAGAAGCCTGACTCTTCTTACTGACTATGTTTTGAACCATTGCTGTGACACTAGTTATAGATTCCGTCGCTTCACTTCAGGTTTACTGTATCCCTCTGACCTACTTATTGACGATGAAACACAGAAATTGCATCGGAATTAAATACAAAAGGCAGAATACCGACTTAAGTACAAGAAGACAGACTCTTATTCCTGACTATGCTTTGAACCATTCCTGTGACACTAGTCATAGATTCCGATGATTAACTTCAGGATTACTGTATCCCTCTGACCTTCTTATTGACGATGAAACACAGAAATTGCATCGGAATTAAATACAAAAGGCACAATGCCGACTTAAGTACAAGAAGACTGACTCTTCCAACTGTCTATGTTTTGAACCATTCCTGTGACACTAGTTATACATTCCGATGCTTCACTTCAGGTTTACTGTATCCCTCTGACCGTCGTATTGACGATGAAACACAGAAATTGCATCCGAATTAAATTGAAAAGGCACAATGCCGACTTAAGTACTGGATGACTGACTCTTCCTACTGTCTATGTTTTGAACCATTCCAGTGACACTAGTTATAGATTCCGTTGCTTCACTTCAGGTTTACTGTATCCCTCTGACCGTCTTATTGACGATGAAACACAGAAATTGCATCCGAATTAAATAGAAAAGGCACAATGCCGACTTAAGTACTGGATGACTGACTCTTCCTACTGTCTATGTTTTGAACCATTCCTGTGACACTAGTTATAGATTCCGTTGCTTCACTTCAGGTTTACTGTATCCCTCTGACCTTCTTATTGACGATGAAACACAGAAATTGCATCGGAATTAAATACAAAAGGCACAATGCTGCATTACTGTCTATGCTTTGAACCATTCCTGTGACACTAGTTATAGATTGCGATGCTTCACTCCAGGTTTACTGTATACCTTGGACCTTCTTATTGACGATGAAACACAGAAATTGCATCGGAATTAAATAGAAAAGGCACAATGGCGACTTAAGTACAAGAAGACTGACTCTTCTTAGTGATTATAGTTTGAACCATTGCTGTGACACTAGTTTTAGATTCCGATGCTTTACTACACGTTTACTGTATACCTTGGACATTCTTATTGACGATGAAACACAGAAATTGCATCGGAATTAAATAGAAAAGGCACAATGTCGACTTAAGTACAAGAAGATTGACTCTTCTGACTCTCTATGTTTGAACCATTCCTGTGACACTAGTTATAGATTCCGATGCTTGACACCAGGTTTACTGTAACCCTTGGACCTTCTTGTTGACGATGAAACACAGAAATTGCATCGGAATTAAATACAAAAGGCACAATGCCGTCTGAAGTACAAGAAGACTGACTCTTCTTACTGACTATGTTTTGAACCATTCCTGTGACACTAGTTATAGATTCCGATGCTTCACTTCAGGTTTACTGTATACCTTGTTCCTTCTTATTGACGATGAAACACAGAAATTGTATCGGAATTAAATACAAAAGGCACAATGCCGACTTAAGTACAAGAAGACTGACTCTTCTTACTGTCTATGTTTTGAACCATTACTGTGACACTAGGTATAGATTCCGATGCTTCACTCCAGGTTTACTGTGTCCCTTGAACCTTCTTGTTGTCGATGAAACACAGAAATTGCATCGGAATTAAATACAAAAGGCACAATGCCGACTTAAGGACAAGAAGACTGAGTCTTCTTACTGACTATGTTTGAAACATTCCTGTGACTCTAGTTATAGATTCCGATGCTTCACTTCAGGTTCACTCTATCCCTTGGACCTTCTTATTGACGATGAATCACAGGAATTGCATCGGAATTAAACACAAAAGGCACAATTCTGACTTAAGTACAAGAAGACTGACTCTTCTTACTCTCTATATTTTGAACCATTCCAGTGACACTAGTTATAGATTCCGATGCTTCACTTCAGGTTTACTGTATTCCTTGGACCCTCTTATTGACGATGAAACACAGAAATTGCATCGAAATTAAATACAAAAGGCACAATGCCGACTTAAGTACAAGAAGACTGACTCTTCTTACTGTCTATGTTTTGAACCATTACTGTGACACTAGGTATAGATTCCGATGCTTCACTCCAGGTTTACTGTATCACTTGGACCTTCTTATTGACGATGAAAACACATACTGCATCGGAATGAAATAGAAATGGCACAATGCCGACTTAAGTACAAGAGGACTGAGTCTTCTTTCTGTTAATAGTTTGAACCATTCCGGTGACAATAGTTATAGATTCCGATGCTTCACTTCAGGTTTACTGTATCCCTTGGACCTTGTTATTGACGGTGAAACACAGAAATAGCATTGGAATTAAATACAAAATGCAAAATGCCAACTTTAGTACGCGAAGACTGACTCTTCTTACTGTCTATGTTTTGAACCATTCCTGTGACACTAGTTATAGAATCCGATGCTTCACTTCAGGTTTACTGTACCCCTCTGACCTTCTTATTGACGATGAAACACAGAAATTGCATCGAAATTAAATAGAAAACTCACAATGCAGACTTAAAAACAAGAAGACTGACTCTTCTTACTGTCTATGTTTTGAACCATTCCTGTGACACTAGTTATAGATTTCGATGCTTCACTCCAGGTTTACTGTATCCCTTGGACCTTTTTATTGACGATGAAACACAGAAAGTGCATCGGAATTAAAAACAAAAGGCACAATGCCGACTTAAGTACAAGAAGGCTGACTCCTTCTACTGTCTATGCTTAGAACCATTCCTGTGACACTAGTCATAGAATCCGATGCTTCACTCCAGGTTTACTGTATCACTTGGACCTTCTTATTGACGATGAAAACACATACTGCATCGGAATGAAATAGAAATGGCACAATGCCGACTTAAGTACAAGAGGACTGACTCTTCTTTCTGATAATAGTTTGAACCATTCCGGTGACAATAGTTATAGATTCCGATGCTTCACTTCAGGTTTACTGTATCCCTTGGACCTTGTTATTGACGGTGAAACACAGAAATAGCATTGGAATTAAATACAAAAGGCAAAATGCCAACTTTAGTACGCGAAGACTGACTCTTCTTACTGTCTATGTTTTGAACCATTCCTGTGACACTAGTTATAGAATCCGATGCTTCACTTCAGGTTTACTGTACCCCTCTGACCTTCTTATTGACGATGAAACACAGAAATTGCATCGAAATTAAATAGAAAACTCACAATGCAGACTTAAAAACAAGAAGACTGACTCTTCTTACTGTCTATGTTTTGAACCATTCCTGTGACACTAGTTATAGATTTCGATGCTTCACTCCAGGTTTACTGTATCCCTTGGACCTTTTTATTGACGATGAAACACAGAAATAGCATCGGAATTAAATAGAAAAGGCACAATGCCGACTTAAGTTCAGGTAGACTGACTCTTCTAAGTGATTACAGTTTGAACCATTGCTGTGACACTAGTTATGGATTCCGATGCTTTACTTCAGGTTTACTGAATCCCTTGGACCTTCTTATTGACGATGAACCACAGAAATTGCATCGGAATTTAATACAAAAGGCACAATGCCGAGTCAAGTACAAGAAGACTGACTCTTCTTCCTGTCTATGCTTTGAACCATTCCTTTGACACTAGTTATAGATTCCAATGCTTCACTTCAGGCTTACTGTATCCCTCTGACCTTCTTATTGATGATGAAACACAGAAATTGCATCGGAATTAAATAGAAAAGGCACAATGCCGAATTAAGTACAAGAAGACTGACTCTTCCTACTGTCTATGTTTTGAACCATTCCTGTGACACTAGTTATGTATTCCGATGCTTCACTTCAGGTTTACTGTATCTTTGGACCTTCTTATTGACGATGAAACACAGAAATTGCATCGGAATTAAATACAAAAAGGCACAATGACGACTTAAGTACAAGAAGACTGTATCTTCTTACTGTCTATGTTTTGAAACATTCCTGTGACACTAGTTATAGATTCCGATGCTTCACTCCAGGTTTACTGTATCCCTTGGACCTTCTTATTGACGATGAAACAAAGAAAATGCATCGGAATTAAATACAAAAGGGCCTAGGCCGACTTAAGTACAAGAAGACTGACTCTTCTTACTGACTATGTTTTGAACCATTCCTGTGACACTAGTTATAGATTCCGATTCTGACTTCGGGTTTACTGTATCCCTCTGACTTTCGTATTGACGATGAATCACAGAAATTGCACCGGAATTAAATACAAAAGGCACAATGCCGACTTAAGGACAAGAAGACTGACTCTTCTTACTGACTATGTTTTGAACCATTCCTGTGACACTAGTTATAGATTCCGATGCTTCACTTCAGGTTTACTGTATCCCTCTCACCTTCTTATTGACGAAGACACACAGAAATTGCCTCGGAATTAAATAGAAAAGGCACAATGCCGACTTAAGTACTATTAGACTGACTCTTCTTAATGTCTATGTTTTGAACCATTCCTGTGACACTAGTTATAGATTCCGATGCTTCACTGTCGGTTTAGTGTATCGCTTGGACCTTCTTATTGACGATGAACACAGTAATTGCATCGGAATGAAAGAGAAAATGCACAATGCCGACTTAAGTAGAAGAATACTGATCTTCTTACTGACTATGTTTTGAACCATTCCTGAGACACTAGTTATAGATTCCGATGCTTCACTTCAGGTTTACTGTATCCCTCGGACCTTCTTATTGACGATGAAACACAGAAATTGCATCGGAATTAAATAAAAAAGGCACAATGCCGACTTAAGTAAAAGAAGACTGACTCTTCTTACTGTCTATGATTTGAACCATTCCATTGACACTAGTTATAGATTCCGATGCTTCACTCCAGGTTTACGGTATCCCTTTTACATTCTTATTGACGATGAAACACTGAAATTGCATCGGAATTAAATACAAAAGTCAAAATGCCGGCTTAAGTACAAGAACACAGACTCTTCCTACTGTCTATGTTTTGAACCATTCCTGTGACACTAGTTATAGATTCCGATGCTTCACTTCAGGTTTACTGTATCCCTCTGACCTTATTCACGATGAAACACAGAAATTGCATCGGAATGAAATACAAAAGGCACAATACCGACTTAAGTACAAGAAGACTGACTCTTCTTACTGTCTATGCTTTGAACCATTCCTGTGACACTAGTTATTGATTCCGATGCTTCACTTCAGGTTTACTGTATCATTTTGAACTTCTTATTGACGATGAAACTCAGAAATTACATCGGAATCAAATACAAGAAGCATAATGCCGACTTAAGTACAAAAAGACTGACTCTTCTTACTGACTATGTTTTGAACCATTCCTGTGCCACTAGTTATAGATTCCGATGCTTCACTTCAGGTTTACTGTATCCCTCTGACCTTATTCACGATGAAACACAGAAATTGCATCGGAATTAAATACAAAAGGCACAATACGGACTGACCATTCTTACTGTCTATGTTTTGAACAATTCCTGTGACACTAGTTATAGATTCCGATGCTTCACTTCAAGTTTACTGTATGCCTCTGACCTTCTTATTGACGATGAAACATTGAATTTGCAAAGGAATTAAATACAAAAGGCACAATGCCGACGTAAGTACAAGAAAACTGACTCTTCTTACTGTCTATGTTTTGAACCATTCCTGTGACACAAGTTTAAGATTCCGATGCTTCACTTAAGGTTTGCTGTATCCCTCTGACATTCTTATTGACGATGAAACATAGAAATTGCATCGGAATTAAATACAAAAGGAACAACGCTGACTTATGTACAAGAAAACTGACTCTTCTTACTGTCTATGTTTGAACCATTCATGTGCAACTAGTTATAGATTCCGAAGCTTCACTTGAGGTTTACATTATCCCTCTGAACTTCTTATTGACGATGAAACACAGACATTGCATCGGAATTAAATAGAAAAGGCACAATGCCGAATTAAGTACAAGAAGACTGACTCTTCTTACTGTCTATGTTTTGAAACATTCCTGTGACACTAGTTATATATTCCGATGCTTCACATCAGGTTACCTGTATCCCTTGGACCTTCTTATTGACGATGAAACACAGAAATAACATCGGAATTAAATACAAAAGGCACAATGCCGAATTAAGTACAAGAAGACTGACTCTTCCTACTGTCTATGTATTGAACCATTCCATTGACACTAGTTATAGATTCCGATGCTTGACTTCAGGTTTACTGAATCCCTTGGACCTTCTTATTGACGATAAAACATAGAAATTGCATCGGAATGTAATACAAAATGCACAATGCCGACTCATGTACAAGAAGACTGACTCTTCTTACTGTCTATGTTTTGAAACATTCCTGTGACACTAGTTATACATTCCAATGCTTCACTTCAGGTTTACAGTATCCCTCTGACCTTCTTATTGACGATGAAACACCTAAATTGCATCGGAATTAAATAGAAAAGGCACAATGCCGAATTAAGTACAAGAAGACTGACTCTTCCTACTGTCTATGTTTTGAACCATTTCTGTGACACTAGTTATATATTCCGATGCTTCACTTCAGGTTTACTGTATCTCCTGGACCTTCTTATTGACGATGAAACACAGTAATTGCATCGGAATTAAATACAAAAGGCACAATGCCGACTTAAGTACAAGAAGACTGTATCTTCATACTGTCTATGTTTTGAAACATTCCTGTGACACTAGTTATAGATTCCGATGCTTCACTCCAGGTTTACTGTATCCCTCAGACCTTCTTATTGACCATGAGACACAGAAATTGCATCCGAATTAAATACAAAAGGCACACTGCCGACTTAAGGACAAGAAGACTGACTCTTCTTACTGACTATGTTTTGAAACATTCCTGTGACACTAGTTATAGATTCCGATGCTTCACTTCAGGTTTACTGTATCCCTCTGACTTTCGTATTGACGATGAAACACAGAAAATAAACCGGAATTAAATACAAAAGGCACAATGCTGAATTAAGGACAAGAAGGCTGAACCTTCTTACTGACAATGTTTTGAATCATTCCTTTGACACTAGTTATTGATTCCGATGCTTCACTTCAGGTTTACTGTATCCCTCTGACCTTCTTATTAACGATGAAACTCAGAAATTGCATCGGAATTAAATACAAAAGGCACAGTACCGAATTAAGTACAAGAAGACTGACTCTTCCTACTGTCTATGTTTTGAACCATTTCTGTGACACTAGTTATATATTCCGATGCCTCACTTCAGGTTTACTGTATCCCTTGGTCCTTATTATTGACGATGAAACACAGAAATAGCATCGGAATTAAATACAAAAGGCACAATGCCGAATTAAGTACAAGAAGACTGACTCTTCCTACTGTCTATGTTTTGAACCATTCCATTGAAACTAGTTATAGATTCCGATGCTTGACTTCAGGTTTACTGAATCCCTTGGACCTTCTTATTGACGATAAAACACAGAAATTGCATCGGAATGTAATACAAAAGGCACAATGCCGACTCAAGTACAAGAAGACTGACTCTTCTTAATGTCTATGTTTTGAAGCATTCCTGTGACACTAGTTATAGATTCCGATGCTTCACTTCAGGTTTACTGTATCCCTCTGACCTTCTTATTGACGAAGACACACAGAAATTGCCTCGGAATTAAATAGAAAAGGCAGAATGCCGACTTAAGTACAAGAAGACTGACTCTTCTTAATGTCTATGTTTTGAACCATTCCTGTGACACTAGTTATAGATTCCGATGCTTCACTCTAGGTTTAGTGTAACCCTTGGACCTTCTTATTGACGATGAAACACAGAAATTGCATCGGAATTAAATACAAAAGGCACAATGCCGACTTAGGGACAAGAAGACTGACTCTTCCTACTGACAATGTTTTGAACCATTCCTGTGACACTAGTTATAGATTCCGATGCTTCACTTCAAGGTTTACTGTATCCCTCTGACCTTATTCACGATGAAACACAGAAATTGCGTCGGAATTAAATACAAAAGGCACAATACCGACTTACTCTTCTTACTGTCTATGTTTTGAACAATTCCTGTGACACTAGTCATAGTTTCCGATGCTTCACTTCAGGTTTACTGTATCCCTCTGACCTTATTCACGATGAAACACAGAAATTCCATCGGAATTAAATACAAAAGTCACAATACCGAATTAAGTACAAGAAGACAGACTCTTCCTACTGTCTATGTAATGAACCGTTCCACTGACACTAGTTATAGATTCCGATGCTTGACTTCAGGTGTACTGATTCCCTTGGACCTTCTTATTGACAATAAAACACAGAAATTGCATCGGAATTTAATACAAAAGGCACAATGCCGACTCAAGTACAAGAAGCCTGACTCTTCTTACTGTCTATGTTTTGAACCATTCCTGTGACACTAGTTATACATTCCAATGCTTCACTTCAGGTTTACTGTATCCCTCTGACCTTCTTATTGACGATGAAACACAGAAATTGCATCGGAATTAAATAGAGAAGGCACAATGCCGAATTAAGTACAAGAAGACTGACTCATCCTATTGTTTATGTTTTGAACCATTTCTGTGACTCTAGTTATATATTCCGATGCTTCACTTCAGGTTTACTGTATTCCTTGGACCTTCTTATTGACGATGAAACACAGAAATTGCATCGGAATTAAATACATAATGCACAATGCCGACTTAAGTACAAGAAGACTGTATCTTTATACTGTCTATGTTTTGAAACATTCCTGTGACACTAGTTATAGATTCCGATGCTCACTTCAGGTTTACTGTATCCCTCTGACTTTCTTATTGACGATGAAACACAGAAATTGCACCGGAATTAAATACAAAAGGCACAATGCCGGCTGAAGGACACGAAGACTGACTCTTCTTACTGACTATGTTTTGAACCATTCCTGTGACACTAGTTATAGATTGCGATGCTTCACTTTAGGTTTACTGTATCCCTCTGACCTTCTTATTGACGAAGACACACAGAAATTGCCTCGGAATTAAATAGAAAAGGCACAATGCCGACTTAAGTAGAAGAAGACTGACTATTCTTACTGTATATGTTTTGAAACATTCCTGTTACACTAGTTATAGATTCCGATGCTTCACTTCAGGTTTACTGTATCCCTCTGCCTTTCTTATTGACGATGAAACACAGAAGTTAAACCGGAATTAAATACAAAAGGCACAATGCCGACTTAAGTACAAGAAGACTGTATCTTCATACTGTCTATGTTTTGAAACATTCCTGTGACACTAGTTATAGATTCCGATGCTTCACTCCAGGTTTACTGTATCCCATAGACCTTCTTATTGACCATGAAACACAGAAATTGCATCCGAATTAAATACAAAAGGCACACTGCCGACTTAAGGACAAGAAGACTGACTCTTCTTACTGACTATGTTTTGAAACATTCCTGTGACACTAGTTATAGATTCCGATGCTTCACTTCAGGTTTACTGTATCCCTCTGACTTTCTTATTGACGATGAAACACAGAAAATAAACCGGAATTAAATACAAAAGGCACAATGCTGAATTAAGGACAAGAAGGCTGAACCTTCTTACTGACTATGTTTTGAATCATTCCTTTGACACTAGTTATTGATTCCGATGCTTCACTTCAGGTTTACTGTATCCCTCTGACCTTCTTATTAACGATGAAATTCAGACATTGCATCGGAATTAAATACAAAAGGCACAATACCGAATTAAGTACAAGAAGACTGACTCTTCCTACTGTCTATGTTTTGAACCATTTCTGTGACATTAGTTATATATTCCGATGCTTCACTTCAGGTTTACTGTATCCCTTGGACCTTATTATTGACGATGAAACACAGAAATTGCATCGGAATTAAATACAAAAGGCACAATGCCGAATTAAGTACAAGAAGACTGACTCTTCCTACTGTCTATGGTTTGAACCATTCCATTGACACTAGTTATAGATTCCGATGCTTGACTTCAGGTTTACTGAATCCCTTGGACCTTCTTATTGACGATAAAACACAGAAATTGCATCGGAATTGAATACAAAAGGCACAATGCCGACTCAAGTACAAGAAGTCTGACTCTTCTTAATGTCTATGTTTTGAAGCATTCCTGTGAGACTAGTTATAGATTCCGATGCTTCACTTCAGGTTTACTGTATCCCTCTGACCTTCTTATTGACGAAGACACACAGAAATTGCCTCGGAATTAAATAGAAAAGGCACAATGCCGACTTAAGTACAAGAAGACTGACTCTTCTTAATGTCTATGTTTTGAACCATTCCTGTGACACTAGTTATAGATTCCGATGCTTCACTCTAGGTTTAGTGTAACCCTTGGACCTTCTTATTGACGATGAAACACAGAAATTGCATCGGAATTAAATACAAAAGGCACAATGCGCCGACTTAGGGACAAGAAGACTGACTCTTCCTACTGACAATGTTTTGAACCATTCCTGTGACACTAGTTATAGATTCCGATGCTTCACTTCAAGGTTTACTGTATCCCTCTGACCTTAACCACGATGAAACACAGAAATTGCGTCGGAATTAAATACAAAAGGCACAATACCGACTGACTCTTCTTACTGTCTATGTTTTGAACAATTCCTGTGACATTAGTTATAGATTCCGATGCTTCACTTCAGGTTTACTGTATCCCTCTGACCTTATTCACGATGAAACACAGAAATTCCATCGGAATTAAATACAAAAGTCACAATGCCGAATTAAGTACAAGAAGACTGACTCTTCCTACTGTGTATGTAATGAACCGTTCCACTGACACTAGTTATAGATTCCGATGCTTGACTTCAGGTTTACTGAATCCCTTGGACCTTCTTATTGACGATAAAACACAGAAATTGCATCGGAATTTAATACAAAAGGCACAATGCCGACTCAAGTACAAGAAGACTGACTCTTCTTACTGTCTATGTTTTGAACCATTCCTGTGACACTAGTTATACATTCCAATGCTTCACTTCAGGTTTACTGTATCCCTCTGACCTTCTTATTGACGATGAAACACAGAAATTGCATCGGAATTAAATAGAAAAGGCACGATGCCGAATTAAGTACAAGAAGACTGACTCTTCCTACTGTCTATGTTTTGAACCATTTCTGTGACATTAGTTATATATTCCGATGCTTCACTTCAGGTTTACTGTATCCCTTGGACCTTATTATTGACGATGAAACACAGAAATTGCATCGGAATTAAATACAAAAGGCACAATGCCGAATTAAGTACAAGAAGACTGACTCTTCCTACTGTCTATGGTTTGAACCATTCCATTGACACTAGTTATAGATTCCGATGCTTGACTTCAGGTTTACTGAATCCCTTGGACCTTCTTATTGACGATAAAACACAGAAATTGCATCGGAATTGAATACAAATGGCACAATGCCGACTCAAGTACAAGAAGTCTGACTCTTCTTAATGTCTATGTTTTGAAGCATTCCTGTGAGACTAGTTATAGATTCCGATGCTTCACTTCAGGTTTACTGTATCCCTCTGACCTTCTTATTGACGAAGACACACAGAAATTGCCTCGGAATTAAATAGAAAAGGCACAATGCCGACTTAAGTACAAGAAGACTGACTCTTCTTAATGTCTATGTTTTGAACCATTCCTGTGACACTAGTTATAGATTCCGATGCTTCACTCTAGGTTTAGTGTAACCCTTGGACCTTCTTATTGACGATGAAACACAGAAATTGCATCGGAATTAAATACAAAAGGCACAATGCGCCGACTTAGGGACAAGAAGACTGACTCTTCCTACTGACAATGCTTTGAACCATTCCTGTGACACTAGTTATAGATTCCGATGCTTCACTTCAAGGTTTACTGTATCCCTCTGACCTTAACCACGATGAAACACAGAAATTGCGTCGGAATTAAATACAAAAGGCACAATACCGACTGACTCTTCTTACTGTCTATGTTTTGAACAATTCCTGTGACACTAGTTATAGATTCCGATGCTTCACTTCAGGTTTACTGTATCCCTCTGACCTTATTCACGATGAAACACAGAAATTCCATCGGAATTAAATACAAAAGTCACAATGCCGAATTAAGTACAAGAAGACTGACTCTTCCTACTGTCTATGTAATGAACCGTTCCACTGACACTAGTTATAGATTCCGATGCTTGACTTCAGGTTTACTGAATCCCTTGGACCTTCTTATTGACGATAAAACACAGAAATTGCATCGGAATTTAATACAAAAGGCACAATGCCGACTCAAGTACAAGAAGACTGACTCTTCTTACTGTCTATGTTTTGAACCATTCCTGTGACACTAGTTATACATTCCAATGCTTCACTTCAGGTTTACTGTATCCCTCTGACCTTCTTATTGACGATGAAACACAGAAATTGCATCGGAATTAAATAGAAAAGGCACAATGCCGAATTAAGTATAAGAAGACTGACTCTTCCTATTGTTTAAGTTTTTAACCATTTCTGTGACACTAGTTATATATTCCGATGCTTCACTTCAGGTTTACTGTATCCCTTGGACCTTCTTATTGACGATGAAACACAGAAATTGCATCGGAATTAAATACAAAATGCACAATGCCGACTTAAGTACAAGAAGACTGTATCTTTATACTGTCTATGTTTTGAAACATTCCTGGGACACTAGTTATAGATTCCGATGCTCACTTCAGGTTTACTGTATCCCTCTGACTTTCTTATTGACGATGAAACACAGAAATTGCACCGGAATTAAATACAAAAGGCACAATGCCGGCTGAAGGACACGAAGACTGACTCTTCTTACTGACTATGATTTGAACCATTCCTGTGACACTAGTTATAGATTCCGATGCTTCACTTTAGGTTTACTGTATCCCTCTGACCTTCTTATTGACGAAGACACACAGAAATTGCCTCGGAATTAAATAGAAAAGGCACAATGCCGACTTAAGTACAAGATGACTGACTCTTCTTACTGTATATGTTTTGAAACATTCCTGTTACACTAGTTATAGATTCCGATGCTTCACTTCAGGTTTACTGTATCCCTCTGACTTTCTTATTGACGATGAAACACAGAAGTTAAACCGGAATTAAATACAAAAGGCACAATGCTGACTTAAGGACAAGAAGACTGACCCTTCTTACTGACTATGTTTTGAACCATTCCTGTGACACTAGTTATAGATTCCGATGCTTCACTTCAGGTTTACTGTATCCCTCTGACCTTCTTATTGACGATGAAACTCAGAAATTGCATCGGAATTAAATACAAAAGGCACAATGCCGAATTAAGTACAAGAAGACTGACTCTTCCTACTGTCTATGTTTTGAACCATTTCTGTGACACTAGTTATATATTCCGATGCTTCACTTCAGGTTTACTGTATCCCTTGGACCTTATGATTGACGATGAAACACGGACATAGCATCGGAATTAATTACAAAAGGCACAATGCCGAATTAAGTACAAGGAGACTGACTCTTCCTACTGTCTATGTTTTGAACCATTCCATTGACACTAGTTATAGATTCCGATGCTTGACTTCAGGTTTACTGAATCCCTTGGACCTTCTTATTGACGATAAAACACCGAAATTATAACGGAATTTGATACAAAAGGCTCAATGCCGACTCAAGTACAAGAAGACTGACACTTCTTACTGTCTATGTTTTGAACCATTCCTGTGACACTAGTTATAGATTTCAATGCTTCACTTCAGGTTTACTGTATCCCTCTGACCTTCTTATTGACGATGAAACACAGAAATTGCCTTGGAAATAAATAGAAAAGGCACAATGCCGACTTAAGTACAAGAAGACGGACTCTTCTTAATGTTTTGTTTTGAACCATTCCTGTGGCACTAGTTATAGATTCCGATGCTTCACTTTAGGTTAGAGTATCCCTTGGGCCTTCTTATTGACGATGAACACAGTAATTGCATCGGAATTAAATAGAAAAGGCACAATGCCAACTTAAGTAGAAGACGACTGACTCTTCTTACTGTCTATGTTTTGAACCATTCCTGTGACACTAGTTATAGATTCCGATGCTTCACTTCAGGTTTACTCTATCCCTCTGACCTTATTCACGATGAAACACAGAAATTGCATCGGAAGTACATACGAAAGGCACAATACGGACTGACCATTCTTACTGTCTATGTTTTGAACAATTCCTGTGACACTAGTTATAGATTCCGAAGCTTCACTTCAAGTTTACTGTATGCCTCTGACCTTCTTATTGACGATGAAACACAGAAGTTGCACCGGAATTAAGTACAAAAGGCACAATGCTGACTTAAGGACAGGAAGACTTACTCTTCTTACTGACTATGTTTTGAACCATTCCTGTGACACTAGTTATAGATTCCGATGCTTCACTTCAGGTTTACTGTATCCCTTGGACCTTCTTATTGACGATAAAACACAGAAATTGCATCGGAATTTAATACAAAAGGCACAATGCCGACTCAAGTACAAGAAGACTGACTCTTCTTACTGTCTATGCTTTGAACCATTCCTGTGACACTAGTTATACATTCCAATGCTTCACTTCAGGTTTACTGTATCCCTCTGACCTTCTTATTGACGATGAAACACAGAAATTGCATCGGAATTAAATAGAAAAGGCACAATGCCGAATTAAGTACAAGAAGACTGACTCTTCCTATTGTCTATGTTTTGAACCATTTCTGTGACACTAGTTATATATTCCGATGCTTCACTTCAGGTTTACTGTATCGCTTGGACCTTCTTATTGACGATGAAACACAGAAATTGCATCGGAATTAAATACAAAATGCACAATGGCGACTTAAGTACAAGAAGACTGTATCTTTATACTGTCTATGTTTTGAAACAATCCTGTAACACTAGTTATAGATTCCGATGCTCACTTCAGGTTTACTGTATCCCTCTGACTTTCTTATTGACGATGAAACACAGAAATTGCACCGGAATTAAATCCAAAAGGCACAATGCCGACGTAAGTACAAGAAAACTGACTCTTCTTACTGTCTATGCTTTGAACCATTCCTGTGACACAAGTTATAGATTCCGATGCTTCACTTAAGGTTTACTGTATCCCTCTGACATTCTTATTGATGATGAAACATAGAAATTGCATCGGAATTAAATACAAATGGAACAATGCTGACTTATGTACAAAAAAACTGACTCTTCTTACTGTCTATGTTTGAACCATTCATGTGACACTAGTTATAGATTCCGATGCTTCACTTGAGGTTTACATTATCCTTCTGAACTTCTTATTGACGATGAAACACAGACATTGCATTGGGGTTAAATAGAAAAGGCACAATGCCGAATTAAGTACAAGAAGACTGACTCTTCTTACTGTCTATGTTTTGAACCATTCCTGTGACACTATTTATAGATTCCGATGCTTGACTTCAGGTTTACTGTATCCTTGGACCTTCATATTGACGATGAAATACAGAAATTGCATCGAAATTTAATTCAAAAGGCACAATGCCGACACAAGTACAAGAAGACTGACTCTTCTTACTGTCTATGTTTTGAAACATTCCTGTGACACTAGTTATAGATTCCGATGCTTCACTTCAGGTTTACTGTATCCCTCTGACTATCTTATTGACGATGAAACACAGAAGTTGCACCGGAATTAAGTACAAAAGGCACAATGCTGACTTAAGGACAGGAAGACTGACTCTTCTTTCTGACTATGTTTGAACCATTCCTGTGACACTAGTTATAGATTCCGATGCTTCACTTCAGGTTTACTGTATCCTTCTGACCATCTTAATGACGATGAAATACAGAAATTGCATCGCAATTAAATACAAAATTCACAAAGCCGAATTAAGTACAAATAGACTGACTCTTCCTACTGTCTATGTATTGAACCATTCCATTGACACTAGTTATAGATTCCGATGCTTGACTTCAGGTTTACTGAATCCCTTGAACCTTCTTATTGACGATAAAACACAGTAATTGCATCGGAATTAAATACAAAAGGCACAATGCCGACTCAAGTACAAGAAGACTGACTCTTCTTACTGTCTATGTTTTGAAACATTCCTGTGACACTAGTTATAGATTCCGATGCTTCACTTCAGGTTTACTGTATCCCTCTGACCTTCTTATTGACGATGAAACACAGAAATTGCATCGGAATTAAATACAAAAGGCACAATGCCGAATTTAGTACAAGAAGACTGACTCTTCCTACTGTCTATGTTTTGAACCATTTCTGTGACACTAGTTATATATTCCGATGCTTCACTTCAGGTTTACTGTATCCCCTGGACCTTCTTATTGACGATGAAACACAGTAATTGCATCGGAATTAAATACAAAAGGCACAATGCCGACTTAAGTACAAGAAGACTGTATCTTCATACTGTCTATGTTTTGAAACATTCCTGTGACACTAGTTATAGATTCCGATGCTTCACTCCAGGTTTACTGTATCCCTTAGACCTTCTTATTGACCATGAAACACAGAAATTGCATCCGAATTAAATACAAAAGGCACAATGCCGACTTAAGGACAAGAAGACTGACTCTTCTTACTGACTATGTTTTGAAACATTCCTGTGACACTAGTTATAGATTCCGATGCTTCACTTCAGGTTTACTGTATCCCTCTGACCTTCTTATTAACGATGAAACTCAGAAATTGCATCGAAATTAACTACAAAATGCACAATACCGAATTAAGTACAAGAAGACTGACTCTTCCTACTGTCTATGTTTTGAACCATTTCTGTGACACTAGTTATACATTCCGATGCTTCACTTCAGGTTTACTGTATCCCTTGGACCTTATTATTGACGATGAAACACAGAAATAGCATCGGAATTAAAAACAAAAGACACAATGCCGAATTAAGTACAAGAAGACTGACTCTTCCTACTGTCTATGTTTTGAACCATTCCATTGACACTAGTTATAGATTCCGATGCTTGACTTCAGGTTTACTGAATCCCTTGGACCTTCTTATTAACGATAAAACACAGAAATTGCATCGGAATTTAATACAAAAGGCACAATGCCGACTCAAGTACAAGAAGACTGACTCTTCTTACTGTCTATAATTTGAACAATTCCTGTGACACTAGTTATACATTCTAATGCTTCACTCGAGGTTTACCGTATCCCTTGGACCTTCTTATTGACGATGAAACACAGAAATTGCATCGGAATTAAATACAAAAGGCACAATGCCGACTTAAGGACAAGAAGACTGACTCTTCTTACTGACTATGTTTTGAAGCATTCCTGTGACACTAGTTATAGATTCCGATGCTTCACTTCAGGTTTACTGTATCCCTCTGACCTTCTTATTGACGAAGACACACAGGAATTGCCTCGGAATTAAACAGAAAATGCACAATGCCGTCTTAAGTACAAGAAGACTGACTCTTCTTAATGTCTATGATTTGAACCATTCCTGTGACACTAGTTATAGATTCCGATGCTTCACTCTAGGTTTACTGTAACGCTTGGAACTTCTTATTGACGATGAAACACAGAAATTGCATCGGAATTAAATACAAAAGGCACAATGCCGACTTAGGGACAAGAAGACTGACTCTTCCTACTGACAATGTTTTAAACCATTCCTGTGACACTAGTTATAGATTCCGATGCTTCACTTCAAGGTTTACTGTATCCCTCTGACCTTATTCACGATGAAACACAGAAATTGCATCGGAATTAAATACAAAAGGCACAATGCCGACTTAAGGACAAGAAGACTGACTCTTCTTACTGACTATGTTTTGAAGCATTCCTGTGACACTAGTTATAGATTCCGATGCTTCACTTCAGGTTTACTGTATCCCTCTGACCTTCTTATTGACGAAGACACACAGGAATTGCCTCGGAATTAAACAGAAAATGCACAATGCCGTCTTAAGTACAAGAAGACTGACTCTTCTTAATGTCTATGATTTGAACCATTCCTGTGACACTAGTTATAGATTCCGATGCTTCACTCTAGGTTTACTGTAACCCTTGGAACTTCTTATTGACGATGAAACACAGAAATTGCATCGGAATTAAATACAAAAGGCACAATGCCGACTTAGGGACAAGAAGACTGACTCTTCCTACTGACAATGTTTTAAACCATTCCTGTGACACTAGTTATAGATTCCGATGCTTCACTTCAAGGTTTACTGTATCCCTCTGACCTTATTCACGATGAAACACAGAAATTGCATCGGAATTAAATACAAAAGGCACAATACCGACTGACTCTTCTTACTGTCTATGTTTTGAACAATTCCTGTGACACTAGTTATATATTCCGATGCTTCACTTCAGGTTTACTGTATCCCTCTGACCTTATTCACGATGAAACACAGAAATTCCATCGGAATTAAATACAAAAGGCACAATGCCGAATTAAGTACAAGAAGACTGACTCTTCCTACTGTCTATGTAATGAACCGTTCCATTGACACTAGTTATATATTCCGATGCTTGACTTCAGGTTTACTGAATCCCTTGGACCTTCTTATTGACGATAAAACACAGAAATTGCATCGGAATTAAATACAAAAGGCACAATGCCGGCTGAAGGACACGAAGACTGACTCTTCTTACTGACTATGTTTTGAACCATTCCTGTGACACTAGTTATATATTCCGATGCTTCACTTCAGGTTTACTGTATCCGTTGGACCTTCTTATTGACGATGAAACACAGACATAGCATCGGAATGAAATACAAAAGGCACAATGCCGACTTAAGTACAAGAAGACTGTATCTTTATACTGTCTATTTTTTGAAACTTTCCTGTGACACTAGTTATAGATTCCGATGCTCACTTCAGGTTTACTGTATCCCTCTGACTTTCTTATTGACGATGAAACACAGAAATTGCACCGGAATTAAATACAAAAGGCACAATGCCGGCTGAAGGACACGAAGACTGACTCTTCTTACTGACTATGATTTGAACCATTCCTGTGACACTAGTTATAGATTCCGATGCTTCACTTTAGGTTTACTGTATCCCTCTGACCTTCTTATTGACGAAGACACACAGAAATTGCCTCGGAATTAAATAGAAAAGGCACAATGCCGACTTAAGTACAAGAAGACTGACTCTTCTTACTGTATATGTTTTGAAACATTCCTGTGACACTAGTTATAGATTCCGATGCTTCACTTCAGGTTTACTGTATCCCTCTGACTTTCTTATTGACGATGAAACACAGAAGTTAAACCGGAATTAAATACAAAATGCACAATGCTGACTTAAGGACAAGAAGACTGACCCTTCTTACTGACTATGTTTTGAACCATTCCTGTGACACTAGTTACAGATTCCGATGCTTCACTTCAGGTTTACTGTATCCCTCTGACCTTCTTATTGACGATGAAACTCAGAAATTGCATCGGAATTAAATACAAAAGGCACAATGCCGAATTAAGTACAAGAAGACTGACTCTTTCTACTGTCTATGTTTTGAACCATTTCTGTGACACTAGTTATATATTCCGATGCTTCACTTCAGGTTTACTGTATCCCTTGCACCTTATGATTGACGATGAAACACAGACAAGGCATCGGAATTAAATACAAAAGGCACAATGCGGAATTAAGTACAAGGAGACTGACTCTTCCTATTGTCTATGTTTGAACCATTCCATTGACACTAGTTATAGATTCCGATGCTTGACTTCAGGTTTACTGAATCCCTTGGACCTTCTTATTGACGATAAAACACCGAAATTGCATCGGAATTTAATACAAAAGGCACAATGCCGACTCAAGTACAAGAAGACTGACACATCTTACTGTCTATGTTTTGAACCATTCCTGTGACATTAGTTATCGATTCCAATGCTTCACTTCAGGTTTACTGTATCCCTCTGACCTTATTCACGATGAAACACAGAAATTGCATCGGAATTAAATACAAAAGGCACAAACCGACTGACCCTTCTTACTGTCTATGTTTTGAACAATTCCTGTGACGCTAGTTATAGATTCCGATGCTTCACTTCAGGTTTACTGTATGCCTCTGACCTTCTTATTGACGATGAAACATTGAATTTGCATCGGAATTAAATACAAAAGGCACAGTGCCGAGTTAAGTACAAGAAGACTGACTCTTCCTACTGTCTACGATTTGAACCATTTCTGTGACACTTGTAATATATTCCGATGCTTCACTTCAGGTTAACTGTATCCCTTGGACCATCTTATTGACGATGAAACACAGAAATAGCATCGGAATTAAATACAAAAGGCACAATGCCGAATTAAGTACAAGAAGACTGACTCTTCCTACTGTCTATGTATTGAACCATTCCATTGACACTAGTTATAAATTCCGATGCTTGACTTCAGGTTTACTGATTCCCTTGGACCTTCTTATTGACGATAAAACACAGAAATTGCATCGGAATTAAATACAAAAGGCACAATGCCGACTCAAGTACAAGAAGACTGACTCTTCTTACTGTCTATGTTTTGAACCATTCCTGTGACACTAGTCATACATTCCAATGCTTCACTTGAGGTTTACTGTATCCCTCTGACCTTCTTTTTGACGATAAAACACAGAAATTTTATCGGAATTAAATAGAAAATGCACAATGCCGAATTAAGTAAAAAGAAGACTGACTCTTCCTACTGTCTATGGTTTGAACCATTTCTGTGACACTAGTTATATATTCCGATGCTTCACTTCAGGTTTAGTGTATCCCTTGGACCTTCTTATTGACGATGAAACACAGAAATTGCATCGGAATTAAATACAAAAGGCACAATGCCGAATTAAGTACAAGAAGACTGACTCTTCCTACTGTCTATGTTTTGAACCATTCCATTGGCACTAGTTATAGATTCCGATGCATCACTCCAGGTTTACAGTATCCCTTTTACATTCTTATTGACGATGAAACACTGAAATTGCATCGGAATTAAATACAAAAGGCACAATGCCGACTCAAGTACAAGAAGACTGACTCTTCTTACTGTCTATGTTTTGAACCATTCCTGTGACACTAGTTATAGATTCCAATGCTTCACTTCAGGTTTACTGTATCCCTCTGAACTTCTTATTGACGATGAAACACAGAAAATGCATCGGAATTAAATAGAAAAGGCACAATGCCGAATTAAGTACAAGAAGACTGACTCTTCTTTTGTCTATGATTTGAACCATTCTTGTGACACTAGTTATATATTCCGATGCTTCACTCCAGGGTTACTGTATCCCTTGGACCTTCTTATTGACGATGAAACACAGAAATTGCATCGGAATTAAATACAAAAGGCACAATGCCGACTTAAGGACAAGAAGACTGACTCTTCTTACTGACTATGTTTTGAAGCATTCCTGTGACACTAGTTATAGATTCCGATGCTTCACTTCAGGTTTACTGTATCCCTCTGACCGTCTTATTGACGAAGACACACAGAAATTGCCTGGGAATTAAATAGAAAAGGCACAATGCCGACTTAAGTACAAGAAGACTGACTCTTCTTAATGTCTATGTTTAGAACCATTCCTGTGACACTAGTAATAGATTCCGATGCTTCACTGTAGGTTTACTGTATCCCATGGACCTGCTTATTGACGATGAAACACAGAAATTGCATCGGTATTAAATACAAAAGGCACAATGCCGACTTATGGACAAGAAGACAGACTCTTCTTACTGACTATGTTTTGAACCATTCCTGTGACACTAGTTATAGATTCCGATGCTTCACTTCAGCTTTACTGTATGCCTCTGACCTTATTCACGATGAAACACAGAAATTGCATCGGAATTAAATACAAAAAGCACAATACCGACTGACTCTTCTTACTGTCTACGTTTTGAACAATTCCTGTGACACTAGTTATAGATTCCGATGCTTCACTTCAGGTTTACTGAATGCCTCTGACATTCTCATTGACGATGAAACACAGAATTTGCATCGGAATTAAATAGAAAAAGCACAATGCCGAATTAAGTACAAAAAGACTTACTCTTCCCACTGTCTATGCTTTGAACCATTTCTGTGACACTAGTTATATATTCCGATGCTTCACTTCAGGTTTACTGTATCCCTTGGACCTTCTTATTGACGATGAAACACAGAAATTGCATCGGAATTAAATACAAAAGGCACAATGCCGACTTAAGTACAAGAAGACTGTATCTTCATACAGTCTATGTTTTGAAACATTCCTGTGACACTAGTTATAGATTCCGATGCTTCACTCCAGGTTTACTGTATCCCTTGGACCTTCCTATTGACGATGAAACACAGAAATTGCACCGGAATTAAATACAAAAGGCACCATACCGACTTAAGTACAAGAAGACTGTATCTTCATACAGTCTATGTTTTGAAACATTCCTGTGACACTAGTTATAGATTCCGAGGCTTCACTCCAGGTGTACTGTATCCCTTGGACCTTCCTATTGACGATGAAACACAGAAATTGCACCGGAATTAAATACAAAAGGCACAATACCGACTTAAGGACAAGAAGACTGACTCTTCTTACTGACTATGTTTTGAACCATTCCTCTGACACTAGTTATATATTCCGATGCTTCACTTCAGGTTAACTGTATCCCTTGGACCTTCTTATTGACGATGAAACACAGAAATAGCATCGGAATTAAATACAAAAGGCACAATGCCGAATTAAGTACAAGAAGACTGACACTTCCTACTGTCTATGTATTGAACCATTCCATTGACACTAGTTATAGATTCCGATGCTTGACTTCAGGTTTACTGATTCCCTTGGACCTTCTTATTGACGACAAAACACAGAAATTGCATCGGAATTAAATACAAAAGGCACAATGCCAACTCAAGTACAAGAAGACTGACTCTTCTTACTGTCTATGTTTTGAACCATTCCTGCGACACTAGTTATACATTCCAATGCTTCACTTCACGTTTACTGTATCCCTCTGACCTTCGTATTGACGATGAAACACAGAAATTGCATCGGAATTAAATAGAAAAGGCACAATGCCGAATTAAGTACAAGAAGACTTACTCTTCCTACTGTCTATGTTTTGAACCATTTCTGTGACACTAGTTATATATTCCGAAGCTTCACTTCAGGTTTACTGTATCCCTTGGACCTTCTTATTGACGATGAAACACAGAAATTGCATCGGAATTAAATACAAAAGGCACAATGCCGACTTAAGTACAAGAAGACTGTATCTTCATACAGTCTATGTTTTGAAACATTCCTGTGACACTAGTTATAGACTCCGATGCTTCACTCCAGGTTTACTGTATCCCTTGGACCTTCCTATTGACGATGAAACACAGAAATTGCACCGGAATTAAATACAAAAGGCACAATACCGACTTAAGGACAAGAAGACTGACTCTTCTTACTGCCTATGTTTTGAAGCATTCCTGTGACACTAGTTATAGATTCCGATGCTTCACTTCAGGTTTACTGTATCCCTCTGACCATCTTATTGACGATACAATACAGAAATTGCATCGCAATTAAATACAAAAGGCACAATGCCGAATTAAGTACAAATAGACTGACTCTTCCTACTGTCTATGTTTTGAACCATTTCTGTGACACTAGTTATATATTCCGATGCTTCACTTCAGGTTACCTGTAACCCTTGGACCTTCTTATTGACGATGAAACACAGAAATAGCATCGGAATTAAATACAAAAGGCACAATGCCGAATTAAGTACAAGAAGACTGACTCTTCCTACTGTCTATGTATTGAACCATTCCATTGACACTAGTTATAGATTCCGATGCTTGACTTGAGGTTTACTGAATCCCTTGGACCTTCTTATTGACGATAAAACACAGAAATTGCATCGGAATTTAATACAAAAGGCACAATGCCGACTCAAGTACAAGAAGACTGACTCTTCTTACTGTCTATGTTTTGAAACATTCCTGTGACACTAGTTATACATTCCAATGCTTCACTTCAGGTTTACAGTATCCCTCTGACCTTCTTATTGACGATGAAACACAGAAATTGCATCGGAATTATATAGAAAAGGCACAATGCCGAATTAAGTACAAGAAGACTGACTCTTCCTACTGTCTATGTTTTGAACCATTTCTGTGACACTAGTTATATATTCCGGTGCTTCACTTCAGGTTTACTGTATCCCCTGGACCTTCTTATTGACGATGAAACACAGTAATTGCATCGGAATTAAATACAAAAGGCACAATGCCGACTTAAGTACAAGAAGACTGTATCTTCATAC
This sequence comes from Schistocerca serialis cubense, assembly GCF_023864345.2. Taxonomy (NCBI): domain Eukaryota; kingdom Metazoa; phylum Arthropoda; class Insecta; order Orthoptera; family Acrididae; genus Schistocerca; species Schistocerca serialis. The sequence goes on along the minus strand of NC_064639.1, from coordinate 2,246,254 downwards.
TGTCTATGTTTTGAAACATTCCTGTGACACTAGTTATGGATTCCGATGCTTCACTCCAGGTTTACTGTATCCCATAGACCTTCTTATTGACCATGAAACACAGAAATTGCATCCGAATTAAATACAAAATGCACAATGCCGACTTAAGGACAAGAAGACTGACTCTTCTTACTGACTATGTTTGAAACATTCCTGTGACACTAGTTATAGATTCCGATGCTTCACTTCAGGTTTACTGTATCCCCCTGACTTTCTTATTGACGATGAAACACAGAAAATAAACCAGAATTAAATACAAAAGGCACAATGCTGACTTAAGGACAAGAAGACTGAACCTTCTTACTGACTATGTTTTGAACCATTCCTGTGACACTAGTTATTGATTCCGATGCTTCACTTCAGGTTTACTGTATCCCTCTGACCTTCTTATTAACGATGAAACTCAGAGATTGCATCGGAATTAAATACAAAAGGCACAATGCCGAACTAAGTACAAGAAGACTGACTATTCCTACTGTCTATGTTTTGAACCATTTGTGTGACACTAGTTATATATTCCGATGCTTCACTTCAGGTTTACTGTATCCCTTGGACCTTATTATTGACGATGAAACACAGAAATAGCAACGGAATTAAATACAAAAGGCACAATGCCGAATTAAGTACAAGAAGACTGACTCTTCCTACTGTCTATGTTTTGAACCATTCCATTGACACTAGTTATAGATTCCGGTGCTTGACTTCAGGTTTACTGAATCCCTTGGACCTTCTTATTGACGATAAAACACAGAAATGGCATCGGAATTTAATACAAAAGCACAATGCCGACTCAAGTAAAAGAAGACTGACTCTTCTTACTGTCTATGTTTTGAACCATTCCTGTGACACTAATTATAGATTCCAATGCTTCACTCCAGGTTTACTGTATCCCTTGGACCTTCTTATTGACGATGAAACACAGAAATTGCATCGGAATTAAATACAAAAGGCACAATGCCGACTTAAGGACAAGAAGACTGACTCTTCTTACTGACTATGTTTTGAAGCATTCCTGTGACACTAGTTATAGATTCCGATGCTTCACTTCAGGTCTACTGTATCCCTCTGACCTTCTTATTGACGAAGACACACAGAAATTGCCTCGGAATTAAATAGAAAAGGCACAATGCCGACTTAAGTACAAGAAGACTGACTCTTCTTAATGTCTATGTTTTGAACCATTCCTGTGAAACTAGTTATAGATTCCGATGCTTCACTCTAGGTTTACTGTAACCCTTGGACCTTCTTATTGACGATGAAACACAGAAATTGCATCGGAATTAAATACAAAAGGCACAATACCGACTTAGGGACAAGAAGACTTACTCTTCCTACTGACAATGTTTTGAACCATTCCTGTGACACTAGTTATAGATTCCGATACTTCACTTCAACGTTTACTGTATCCCTCTGACCTTATTCACGATGAAACACAGAAATTGCAGCGGAATTAAATACAAAAGGCACAATACCGACTGACTCTGCTTACTGTCTATGTTTTGAACAATTCCTGTGACACTAGTTATAGATTCCGATTCTTCACTTATGGTTTACTGTATCCCTCTGACCTTATTCACGATGAAACACAGAAATTCCATCAGAATTAAATACAAAAGGCACAATGCCGAATTAAGTACAAGAAGACTGACTCTTCCTACTGTCTATGTAATGAACCGTTCCATTGACACTATTTATAGATTCCGATGCTTCACTTCAGGTTTACTGAATCCCTTGGACCTTATTATTGACGATGAAACACAGACATTGCATCGGTATTTAATATAAAAGGCACAATGCCGACTCAAGTACAAGAAGACTGACTCTTCTTACTGTCTATGTTTTGAACCATTCCTGTGACACTAGTTATAGATTCCAATGCTTCACTTCAGGTTTACTGTATCCCTCTGACCTTCTTATTGACGATGAAAAACAGAAATTGCATCGGAATTAAATAGAAAAGGCACAATGCCGAAATAAGTACAAGAAGACTGACTCTTCCTACTGTCTATGTTTTGAACCATTTCTGTGACACTAGTTATATATTCCGATGCTTCACTTCAGGTTTACTGTATCCCTTGGACCTTCTTATTGACGATGAAACACAGAAATTGCATCGGAATTAAATACAAAAGGCACAATGCCGACTTAAGTACAAGAAGACTGTATCTTTATACTGTCTATGTTTTGAAACATTCCTGTGACACTAGTTATAGATTCCGATGCTCACTTCAGGTTTACTGTATCCCTCTGACTTTCTTATTGACGATGAAACACAGAAATTGCACCGGAATTAAATACAAAAGGCACAATGCCGGCCGAAGGACACGAAGACTGACTCTTCTTACTGACTATGTTTTGAACCATTCCCGTGACACTAGTAATAGATTCCGATGCTTCACTTTAGGTTTACTGTATCCCTCTGACCTTCTTATTGACGAAGACACACAGAAATTGCCTCGGAATTAAATAGAAAAGGCACAATGAAGACTTAAGTACAAGAAGACTGACTCTTCTTACTGTATATGTTTTGAAACATTCCTGTGACACTAGTTATACATTCCGATGCTTCACTTCAGGTTTACTGTATCCCTCTGAGTTTCTTATTGACGATGAAACACAGAAGTTAAACCGGAATTAAAGACAAAAGGCACAATGCTGACTTAAGGACAAGAAGACTGACCCTTCTTACTGACTATGTTTTGAACCATACCTGTGACACTAGTTACAGATTCCGATGCTTCACTTCAGGTTTACTGTATCCCTTGGACCTTATGATTGACGATGAAACACAGACATAGCATCGGAATTAAATACAAAAGGCACAATGCCGAATTAAGTACAAGGAGACTGACTCTTCCTACTGTCTGTGTTTTGAACCATTCCATTGACACTAGTTATAGATTCCGATGCTTGACTTCAGGTTTACTGAATCCCTTGGACCTTCTTATTGCCGATAAAACACCGAAATTGCATCGGAATTTAATACAAAAAGCACAATGCCGACTCAAGTACAAGAAGACTGACTCTTCTTACTGTCTATGTTTTGAACCATTCCTGTGACACTAGTTATGGATTCCAATGCTTCACTTCAGGTTTACTGTATCCCTCTGTCCTTCTTATTGACGATGAAACACTGAAATTGCATCGGAATTAAATACAAAAGGCACAATGCCGACTCAAGTACAAGAAGACTGACTCTTCTTACTGTCTATGTTTTGAACCATTCCTGTGACACTTGTTATAGATTCCGATGCTTCACTTTAGGTTTAGAGTATCCCTTGGACCTTCTTATTGACGATGAACACAGTTATTGCATCGGAATTAAATAGAAAAGGCACAATGCCAACTTAAGTAGAAGAAGACTGACTCTTCTTACTGTCTATGTTTTGAACCATTCCATTGACACTAGTTATAGATTCCGATGCTTCACTCCAGGTTTACTGTATCACTTTTACATTCTTATTGACGATGAAACACTGAAATTGCATCGGAATTAAATACAAAAGCCAAAATGCCAGCTTAAGTACGAGAAGACTGACTCTTCCTACTGTCTATGTTTTGACCCATTCCTGTGACACTAGTTATAGATTCCGATGCTTCACTTCAGGTTTACTGTATCCCTCTGACCTTATTGACGATGAAACACAGAAATTGCATCGGAATTAAATACAAAAGGCACAATACCGACTGACCCTTCTTACTGTCTATGTTTTGAACAATTCCTGTGACACTAGTTATAGATTCCGATGCTTGACTTCAGGTTTACTGTATCCTTGGACCTTCTTATAGACGATGAAATACAGAAATTGCATCGGAATTTAATACAAAAGGCACAATGCCGACTCAATTACAAGAAGACTGACTCTTCTAACTGTCTATGTTTTGAAACATTCCTGTGACACTAGTTATAGATTCCGATGCTTCACTTCAGGTTTACTGTATCCCTCTGACTTTCTTATTGACGATAAAACACAGAAGTTGCACCGGAATTAAATACAAAAGGCACAATGCTGACTTAAGGACAAGAAGACTGACGCTTCTTACTGACTATGTTTTGAACCATTCCTGTGACACTAGTTACAGATTCTGATGCTTCACTTGAGGTTTACTGTATCCCTTTGACCTTCTTGTTGACGATGAAATACCGAAGTTGCATCGCAATTAAATACAAAAGGCACAATGCCGAGTTAAGTACAAGAAGACTGACTCTTCCTACTGTCTACGTTTTGAACCATTTCTGTGACACTAGTAATATATTCCGATGCTTCACTTCAGGTTAACTGTATCCCTTGGACCTTCTTATTGACGATGAAACACAGAAATAGCATCGGAATTAAATACAAAAGGCACAATGCCGACTCAAGTACAAGAAGACTGACTCTTCTTACTGTCTATGTTTTGAACCATTCCTGCGACACTAGTTATACATTCCAATGCTTCACATGAGGTTTACTGTATCCCTCTGACCTTCTTATTGACGATGAAACACAGAAATTTTATCGGAATTAAATAGAAAATGCACAATGCCGAATTAAGTACAAGAAGACTGACTCTTCCTACTGTCTATGGTTTGAACCATTTCTGTGACATTAGTTATATATTCCGATGCTTCACTTCAGGTTTACTGTATCCCTTGGACCATCTTATTGACGATGAAATACAGAAATTGCATCGGAATTAATTACAAAAGTCACAATGCCGAATTAAGTACAAGAAGACTGACTCTTCCTACTGCCTATGTTTTGAACCATTCCATTGGCACTAGTTAAAGATTCCGATGCATCACTCCAGGTTTACAGTATCCCTTTTACATTCTTATTGACGATGAAACACTGAAATTGCATCGGAATTAAATACAAAAGGCACAATGCCGACTCAAGTACAAGAAGACTGACTCTTCTTACTGTCTATGTTTTGAACCATTCCTGTGACACTAGTTATAGATTCCAATGGTTCACTTCAGGTTTACTGTATCCCTCTGAACTTCTTATTGACGATGAAACACAGAAATTGCATCGGAATTAAATAGAAAAGGCACAATGCCGAATTAAGTACAAGAAGACTGACTCTTCCTACTGTCTATGTTTTGAACCATTCCTGTGATACTAGTTATATATTCCGATGCTTCACTCCAGGTTTACTGTATCCCTCTGACCTTCTTATTGACGAAGACACACAGAAATTGCCTGGGAATTAAATAGAAAAGGCACAATGCCGACTTAAGTACAAGAAGACTGACTCTTCTTAATGTCTATGATTTGAACCATTCCTGTGACACTAGTTATAGATTCCGATGCTTCACTCTAGGTTTACTGTATCCCATGGACCTGCTTATTGACGATGAAACACAGATATTGCATCGCAATTAAATACAAAAGGCACAATGCCGACTTATGGACAAGAAGACTGACTCCTCTTACTGACTATGTTTTGAACCATTCCTGTGACACTAGTTAAAGATTCCGATGCTTCACTTCAGCTTTACTGTATCCCTCTGACCTTAGTCACGATGAAACACAGAAATTGCATCGGAATTAATTACAAAAAGCACAATACCGACTGACTCTTCTTACTGTCTACGTTTTGAACAATTCCTGTGACACTAGTTATAGATTCCGATGCTTCACTTCAGGTTTACTGAATGCCTCTGACCTTCTTATTGACAATGAAACACAGAATTTGCAACGGAATTAAATACAAAAGGCACAATGCCGAATTAAGTACAAGAAGACTGACTCTTCCTATTGTCTATGTATTGAACCGTTCCATTGACACTAGTTATAGATCCCGATGCTTGACTTCAGGTTTACTGAATCCCTTGGACCTTCTTATTGACGATAAAACACAGAAATTGCATCGGAACTTAATACAAAAGGCACAATGCCGACTCAAGTACAAGAAGACTGACTCTTCTTACTGTCTATGTTTTGAACCATTCCTGCGACACTAGTTATACATTCCAATGCTTCACTTCAGGTTTACTATATCCCTCTGACCTTCTTATTGACGACGAAACACAGAAATTGCATCGGAATTAAATAGAAAAGGCACAATGCCGAATTAAGTACAAGAAGACTGACTCTTCCTACAGTCAATGTTTTGAACCATTTCTGTGACACTAGTTATATATTCCGATGCTTCACTTCAGGTTTACTGTATCCCTTGGACCTTCTTATTGACGATGAAACACAGAAATTGCATCGGAATTAAATACAAAAGGCACAATGCCGACTTAAGTACAAGAAGACTGTATCTTCATACAGGCTATGTTTTGAAACATTCCTGTGACACTAGTTATAGATTCCGATGCTTCACTCCAGGTTTACTGTATCCCTTGGACCTTCTTATTGACGATGAAACACAGATATTTCACCGGAATTAAATACAAAAGGCACAATACCGACTTAAGGACAAGAAGACTGACTCTTCTTACTGACTATGTTTTGAACCATTCCTGTGACACTAGTTATAGATTCCGATGCTCACTTCAGGTTTACTGTATTGCTCTGACTTTCTTATTGACAATGAAACACAGAAATTGCACTGGAATTAAATACAAAATGCACAATGCCGGCTTAAGGACAAGAAGACTGACTCTTCTTACTGAGTATGATTTGAACCATTCCTGTGACACTAGTTATTGATTCCGATGCTTCACTTTAGGTTTACTGTATCCCTCTGACCTTCTTATTGACGAAGACACACAGAAATTGCCCCGGAATTAAATAGAAAAGGCACAATGCCGACTTAAGTACAAGAAGACTGACTCTTCTTACTGCCTATGTTTTGAAACATTCCTGTGACACTAGTTATAGATTTCGATGCTTCACTTCAGGTTTACTGTATCCCTCTGACTTACTTATTGACGATGAAACACAGAAGTTAAACCGGAATAAAATACAAAAGGCACAATGCTGACTTAAGGACAAGAGGACTGACCCTTCTTACTGACTACGTTTTGAACCATTCCTGTGACACTAGTTATAGATTCCGATGCTTCACTTCAGGTTTACTGTATCCCTCTGACCTTCTTATTGACGATGAAACTCAGAGATTGCATCGGAATTAAATACAAAAGGCACAATGCCGAATTAAGTACAAGAAGACTGACTCTTCCTACTGTCTATGTTTTGAATCATTTCTGTGACACTAGTTATATATTCCGATGCTTCACTTCAGGTTTACTATATCCCTTGGACCTTATTATTGACGATGAAACACAGAAATTGCATCGGAATTAAATACAAAGGGCACAATGCCGAATTAAGTACAAGGAGACTGACTCTTCCTACTGTCTATGTTTTGAACCATTCCATTGACACTAGTTATAGATTCCGATGCTTGACTTCAGGCTTACTGAATCCCTTGGACCTTCTTATTGACGATAAAACACAGAAATTGCATCGGAATTTAATACAAAAGGCGCAATGCCGACTCAAGTACAAGAAGACTGACTCTTCTTACTGTCTATGTTTTGAACCATTCCTGTGACACTAGTTATAGATTCCAATGCTTCACTTCAGGTTTACAGTATCCCTCTGACCTTCTTATTGACGATGAAACACTGAAATTGCATCGGAATTAAATACAAAAGGCACAATTCTGACTCAAGTACAAGAACACTGACTCTTATTACTGTCTATATTTTGAATCATTCCTGTGACACTAGTTATAGATGCCAATGCTTCACTTCAGGTTTACTGTATCCCTCTGACCTTCTTATTGACGATGAAACACAGAAATTGCATCGGAATTAAATAGAAAAGGCACAATGCACACTTAAGTACAAGAAGACTGACTCTTCTTACTGTCTATGTTTTGAAGCATTCCTGTGACACTAGTTATAGATTCCGATGCTTCACTTTAGGTTTAGAGTATCCCTTGGACCTTCTTATTGACGATGAACACAGTAATTGCATCGGAATTAAATAGAAAAGGCACAATGCCGACTTAAGTAGAAGAAGACTGCCTCTTCTTACTAACTATGTTTTGAACCATTCATGAGACACTAGTTATAGATTCCGATGCTTCACATCAGGTTTACTGTATCCCTCTGACTTTCTTATTGACGATGAAACACAGAAATTGCATCGGATTTAAATAAAAAATGCACAATGCCGACTTAAGTACAAGGAGACTGACTCTTCTTACTGTCTATGTTTTGAACCATTCCATTGACACTAGTTATAGATTCCGATGCTTCACTCCAGGTTTACTGTATCCCTTTTACATTCTTATTGACGAAGAAACACTGAAATTGCATCGGAATTAAATACAAAAGGCAAAATGCCGGCTTAAGTACAAGAAGACAGACTCTTCCTACTGTCTATGTTTTGAACCATTCCTGTGACACTAGTTATAGATTCCGATGCTTCACTTCAGGTTTACTGTATCCCTCTGACCTTATTCTTGATGAAACACAGAAATTGCATCGGAATGAAATACAAAAGGCACAATCCCGACTTAAGTACAAGAAGACTGACTCTTCTTACTGTCTATGTTTTGAACCATTCCTGTGACACTAGCTATTGATTCCGATGCTTCACTTCAGGTTTACTGTATCATTTTGTACTTCTTATTGACGAAGAAACACAGAAAGTGCATCGGAATTAAATACAAAAGGCACAATACCGAGTGACTCTTCTTACTGTCTACGTTTTGAACAATTCCTGTGACACTAGTTATACCTTCCAATGCTTCACTTGAGGTTTACTGTATCCCTCTGACCTTCTTATTGACGATGAAACACAGAAATTTAATCGGAATTAAATAGAAAAGGCGCAATGCCGAATTAAGTACAAGAAGACTGACTCTTCCTACTGTCTATGTTTTGAACCATTTCTGTGACACTAGTGATGTATTCCGATGCTTCACTTCAGGTTTACTGTATCCCTTGGACCTTCTTATTGACGATGAAACACAGATATTGCATCGGAATTAAATACAAAAGGCACAATGCCGACTTATGTACAAGAAGACTGTATCTTCATACAGTCTATGTTTTGAACCATTCCATTAACACTAGTTATAGATTCCGATGCTTGACTTCAGGTTTACTGAATCCCTTGGACCTTCTTATTAACGATAAAACACAGAAATTGCATCGGAATTTAATACAAAAAGCACAATGCCGACTCAAGTACAAGAAGACTGACTCTTCTTACTGTCTATGCTTTGAACCATTCCTGTGACACTAGTTATGATTCCAATGCTTCACTTCAGGTTTACTGTATCCCTCTGACCCTCTTATTGACGATGAAACCCAGAAATTGTATCGGAATTAAATATAAAATGCACAATGCCGAATTAAGTACAAGAAGACTGACCCTTCCTACTGTCTATGTTTTGAACCATTCCATTGGCACTAGTTATAGATTCCGATGCATCACTCCAGGTTTACAGTATCCCTTTTACATTCTTAATGACGATGAAACACTGAAATTGCAACGGAATTAAATTCAAAAGGCACAATGCCGACTCAAGTACAAGAAGACTGACTCTTCTTACTGTCTATGTTTTGAACCATTCCTGTGACACTAGTTATAGATTCCAATGCTTCACTTCAGGTTTACTGTATCCCTCTGAACTTCTTATTGACGATGAAACACAGAAATTGCATCGGAATTAAATAGAAAAGGCACAATGCCGACTTAAGGACAAGAAGACTGACTCTTCTTACTGTCTATGTTTTGAACAATTCCTGTGACACTAGTTATAGATTCCGATGCTTCACTTCAGGTTTACTGAATGCCTCTGACCTTCTTATTGACGATGAAACACAGAATTTGCATCGGAATTAAATACAAAAGGCACAATGCCGAATTAAGTACAAGAAGACTGACTCTTCCTACTGTCTATGTATTGAACCGTTCCATTGACACTAGTTATAGATTCCGATGCTTGACTTCAGGTTTACTGAATCCCTTGGACCTTCTTATTGACGATAAAACACAGAAATTGCATAGGAATTTAATACAAAGGGCACAATGCCGACTCAAGTACAAGAAGACTGACTCTTCTTACTGTCTATGTTTTGAACCACTCCTGCGACACTAGTAATACATTCCAATGCTTCACTTCAGGTTTACTGTATCCCTCTGACCTTCTTATTGACGATGAAACACTGAAATTGCATCGGAATTAAATAGAAAAGGCACAATGCCGAATTAAGTACAAGAAGACTGACTCTTCCTACTGTCTATGTTTTGAACCAATTCTGTGACACTAGTTATATATTCCGATGCTTCACTTCAGGTTTACTGTATCCCTTGGACCTTCTTATTGACGATGAAACACAGAAATTGCATCGGAATTAAATACAAAAGGCACAATGCCGACTTACGTACAAGAAGACTGTATCTTCATACAGTCTATGTTTTGAAACATTCCTGTGACACTAGTTATAGATTCCGATGCTTCACTCCAGGTTTACTGTATCCCTTGGACCTTCTTATTGACGATGAAACACAGAAATTGCACCGGAATTAAATACAAAAGGCACAATGCCGAATTAAGTACAAGAAGACTGACTCTTCCCACTGTCTATGTTTTGAACCATTTCTGTGACACTAGTTATATATTCCGATGCTTCACTTCAGGTTTACTGTATCCCTTGGACCTTATTATTGACGATGAAACACAGAAATTGCATCGGAATTAAATACAAAGGGCACAATGCCGAATTAAGTACAAGAAGACTGACTCTTCCTACTGTCTATGTTTTGAACCATTCCATTGACACTAGTTATAGATTCCGATGCTTGACTTCAGGCTTACTGAATCCCTTGGACCTTCTTATTGACGATAAAACACAGATATTGCATCGGAATTTAATACAAAAGGCACAATGCCGACTCAAATACAAGAAGACTGACTCTTCTTACTGTCTATGTTTTGAACCATTCCTGTGACACTAGTTATAGATTCCAATGCTTCACTTCAGGTTTACTGTATCCCTCTGACCTTCTTATTGACGATGAAACACTGAAATTGCATCGGAATTAAATACAAAAGGCACAATACCGACTCAAGTACAAGAAGACTGACTCTTATTACTGTCTATATTTTGAACCATTCCTGTGACACTAGTTATAGATGCCAATGCTTCACTTCAGGTTTTCTGTATCCCTCTGACCTTCTTATTGACGATGAAACACAGAAATTGCATCGGAATTAAATACAAAAGGCACAATGCCGACTTAAGTACAAGAAGACTGTATCTTCATACTGTCTATGTTTTGAACCATTCCATTGACACTAGTTATGGATTCCGATGCTTGACTTCAGGTTTACTGAATCCCTTGGACCTTCTTATTGACGATAAAACACAGAAATTGCATCGGAATTTAATACAAAAAGCACAATGCCGACTCAAGTACAGAGAAGACTGAATCTTCTTACTGTCTATGCTTTGAACCATTCCTGTGACACTAGTTATAGATTCCAATGCTTCACTTCAGGTTTACTTATCCCTCTGACCCTCTTATTGACGATGAAACACAGAAATTGCATCGGAATTAAATACAAAAGGCACAATGCCGAATTAAGTATAAGAAGACTGACTCTTCCTACTGTCTATGTTTTGAACCATTCCATTAGCACTAGTTATAGATTCCGATGCATCACTCCAGGTTTACAGTATCCCTTTTACATTCTTATTGACGATGAAACACTGAAATTGCAACGTAATTAAATTCAAAAGGCACAATGCCGACTCAAGTACAAGAAGACTGACTCTTCTTACTGTCTATGTTTTGAACCATTTCTGTGACACTAGTTATATATTCCGATGCTTCACTTCAGGTTTACTGTATCCCTTGGACCTTATTATTGACGATGAAACACAGAAATTGCATCGGAATTAAATACAAAGGGCACAATGCCGAATTAAGTACAAGAAGACTGACTCTTCCTACTGTCTATGTTTTGAACCATTCCATTGACACTAGTTATAGATTCCGATGCTTGACTTCAGGCTTACTGAATCCCTTGGACCTTCTTATTGACGATAAAACACAGATATTGCATCGGAATTTAATACAAAAGGCACAATGCCGACTCAAATACAAGAAGACTGACTCTTCTTACTGTCTATGTTTTGAACCATTCCTGTGACACTAGTTATAGATTCCAATGCTTCACTTCAGGTTTACTGTATCCCTCTGACCTTCTTATTGACGATGAAACACTGAAATTGCATCGGAATTAAATACAAAAGGCACAATACCGACTCAAGTACAAGAAGACTGACTCTTATTACTGTCTATATTTTGAACCATTCCTGTGACACTAGTTATAGATGCCAATGCTTCACTTCAGGTTTTCTGTATCCCTCTGACCTTCTTATTGACGATGAAACACAGAAATTGCATCGGAATTAAATACAAAAGGCACAATGCCGACTTAAGTACAAGAAGACTGTATCTTCATACTGTCTATGTTTTGAACCATTCCATTGACACTAGTTATGGATTCCGATGCTTGACTTCAGGTTTACTGAATCCCTTGGACCTTCTTATTGACGATAAAACACAGAAATTGCATCGGAATTTAATACAAAAAGCACAATGCCGACTCAAGTACAGAGAAGACTGAATCTTCTTACTGTCTATGCTTTGAACCATTCCTGTGACACTAGTTATAGATTCCAATGCTTCACTTCAGGTTTACTTATCCCTCTGACCCTCTTATTGACGATGAAACACAGAAATTGCATCGGAATTAAATACAAAAGGCACAATGCCGAATTAAGTATAAGAAGACTGACTCTTCCTACTGTCTATGTTTTGAACCATTCCATTAGCACTAGTTATAGATTCCGATGCATCACTCCAGGTTTACAGTATCCCTTTTACATTCTTATTGACGATGAAACACTGAAATTGCAACGTAATTAAATTCAAAAGGCACAATGCCGACTCAAGTACAAGAAGACTGACTCTTCTTACTGTCTATGTTTTGAACCATTCCTGTGACACTAGTTATAGATTCCGATGCTTCACTTCAGGTTTACTGTATCCCTCTAACCTTCTTATTGACGATGAAGCACAGAAATTGCATCGGAATTAAATAGAAAAGGCAAAATGCTGAATTAAGTATAAGAAGACCGACTCTTCCTACTGTCTATGTTTTGAACCATTTCTGTGACACTAGTTATATATTCCGATGCTTCACTTCAGGTTTACTGTATCCCTTGGACCTTCTTATTGACGATGAAACACAGAAATTGCATCGGAATTAAATAAAAAAGGCACAATGCCGACTTAAGTACAAGAAGACTGTATCTTCATACAGTCTATGTTTTGAAACATTCCTGTGACACTAGTTATAGATTCCGTTGCTTCACTCCAGGTTTAGTGTATCCCTTGGACCTTCTTATTGACGATGAAACACAGAAATTGCACCGGAATTAAATACAAAAGGCACAATACCGACTTAAGGACAAGAAGACTGACTCTTCTTACTGACTATGTTTTGAACCATTCCTGTGACACTAGTTATAGATTCCGATGCTCACTTCAGGTTTACTGTATCCCTCTGACTTTCTTATTGACGATGAAACAAAGAAATTGCACCGGAATTAAATACAAATGGCACAATGCCGGCTTAAGGACAAGAAGACTGACTCTTCTTACTGAGTATGATTTGAACCATTCCTGTGACACTAGTTATAGATTCCGATGCTTCACTTTAGGTTTACTGTATCCCTCTGACCTTCTTATTGACGAAGGCACACAGAAATTGCCTCGGAATTAAATAGAAAAGGCACAATGCCGACTTAAGTACAAGAAGACTGACTCTTCTTACTGTCTATGTTTAGAAACATTCCTGTGACACTAGTTATGGATTCCGATGCTTCACTTCAGGTTTACTGTATCCCTCTGACTTTCTTATTGACGATGAAACACAGAAGATAAAACGGAATTAAATATTAAAGGCACAATGCTGACTTAAGGACAAGAGGACTGACCCTTCTTACTGACTATGTTTTGAACCATTCCTGTGACACTAGTTATAGATTCCGATGCTTCACTTCAGGTTTACTGTATCCCTCTGACCTTCTTATTGACGATGAAACTCAGAAATTGCATCGGAATTAAATACAAAAGGCACAATGCCGAATTAAGTACAAGAAGACTGACTCTTCCTACTGTCTATGTTTTGAACCATTTCTGTGACACTAGTTATATATTCCGATGCTTCACTTCAGGTTTACTGTATCCCTTGGACCCTATTATTGACGATGAAACACAGAAATTGCATCGGAATTAAATACAAAGGGCACAATGCCGAATTAAGTACAAGAAGACTGACCCTTCCTACTGTCTATGTTTTGAACCATTCCATTGACACTAGTTATAGATTCCGATGCTTGACTTCAGGCTTACTGAATCCCTTGGACCTTCTTATAAACGATAAAACACAGAAATCGCATCGGAATTTAATACAAAAGGCACAATGCCGACTCAAGTACAAGAAGACTTACTCTTCTTACTGTCTATGTTTTGAACCATTCCTGTGACACTAGTTATAGATTCCAATGCTTCACTTCAGGTTTACAGTATCCCTCTGACCTTCTTATTGACGATGAAACACTGAAATTGCATCGGAATTAAATACAAAAGGCACAATTCCGACTCAAGTACAAGAAGACTGACTCTTATTACTGTCTATATTTTGAACCATTCCTGTGACACTAGTTATAGATGCCAATGCTTCACTTCAGGTTGACTGTATCCTTCTGACCTTCTTATTGACGATGAAACACAGAAATTGCATCGGAATTAAATAGAAAAGGCACAATGCCGTATTAAGTACAAGAAGACTGACTCTTCCTACTGTCTATGTTTTTGAACTATTCCTGTGACAATAGTTATATATTCCGATGCTTCACTTCAGGTTTACTGTATCCCTTGGACATTCTTATTGACGATGAAACACAGAAATTGCATCGGAATTAAATACAAAAGGCACAATGCCGACTTAAGTACAAGAAGACTGTATCTTCTTACTGTCTATGTTTTGAAACATTCCTGTGACACTAGTTATGGATTCAGATGCTTCACTCCAGGTTTACTGTATCCCTTGGACCTTCTTATTGACGATGAAACACAGAAATTGCATCGGAATTAAATACAAAAGGCACAATGCCGACTTAAGGACAAGAAGACTGACTCTTCTTACTGACTATGTTTTGATGCAATCCTGTGACACTAGTTATAGATTCCGATGCTTCACTTCAGGTTTTCTGTGTCCCTCTGACCTTCTTATTGACGAAGACACACAGAAATTGCCTCGGAATTAAATTGAAAAGGCACATGCCGACTTAAGTACAGGAAGACTGACTCTTCTTAATGTCTATGTTTTGAAGCATTCCTGTGACAATAGTTATAGATTCCGATGCTTCACTTTAGGTTTAGAGTATCCCTTGGACCTTCTTATTGACGATGAACACAGTAATTGCATCGGAATTAAATAGAAAAGGCACAATGCCGACTTAAGTAGAAGAAAACTGCCTCTTCTTACTAACTATGTTTTGAACCATTCCTGAGACACTAGTTATAGTTTCCGATGCTTCACATCAGGTTTACTGTATCCCTCTGACCTTCTTATTGACGATGAAACACAGAAATTGCATCGGATTTAAATAAAAAGGCACAATGCCGACTTAAGTACAAGAAGACTGACTCTTCTTACTGTCTATGTTTTGCACCATTCCATTGACACTAGTTATAGATTCCGATGCTTCACTCCAGGTTTACTGTATCCCTTTTACATTCTTATTGACGATGAAACACTGAAATTGCATCGGAATTAAATACAAAAGGCAAAATGCCGGCTTAAGTACAAGAAGACAGACTCTTCCTACTGTCTATGTTTTGAACCATTCCTGTGACACTAGTTATAGATTCCGATGTTTCACTTCAGGTTTACTGTATCCCTCTGACCTTATTCTTGATGAAACACAGAAATTGCATCGGAATGAAATATAAAAGGCACAATACCGACTTAAGTACAAGAAGACTGACTCTTCTTACTGTCTATGTTTTGAACTACTCCTGTGACACTAGCTATTGATTCCGATGCTTCACGTCAGGTTTACTGTATCATTTTGAACTTCTTATTGACGATGAAACACAGAAATTACATCGGAATCAAATACCAAAAGCATAATGCCGACTTAAGTACAAAAAGACTGACTCTTCTTACTGACTATGTTTTGAACCATTCCTGTGACACTAGTTATAGATTCCGAAGCTTCACTTCAGGTTTACTGTATCCCTCTGACCTTATTCACGATGAAACACAGAAAGTGCATCGGAATTAAATACAAAAGGCACAATACCGACTGACTCTTCTTTCTGTCTATGTTTTGAACAATTCCTGTGACACTAGTTATAGATTCCGATACTTCACTTCAGGTTTACTGTATCCCTTGGACCTTCTTATTGACGATGGAACACAGAAATTGCATCGGTATTTAATACAAAAGGCTCAGTGCCAACTCAAGTACAAGAAGACTGACTCTTCTTACTGTCTATGTTTTGAAACATTCCTGTGACACTAGATATAGATTACGATGCTTCACTTCGGGTTTACTGTATCTCTCTGACTTTCTTATTGACGATGAAACACAGAAGTTGCACCGGAATTAAATACAAAAGGCACAATGCTGACTTAAGGACAGGAAGACTGACTCTTCTTACTGACTATGTTTTGAACCATTCCTGTGACACTAGTTATAGATTCCGATGCTTCACTTCAGGTTTACTGTATCCCTCTGACCTTCTTATTGTCGATGAAACACAGAAATAGCATCGGAATTAAATACAAAAGGCACAATGCCGAATTAAGTACAAGAAGACTGACTCTTCCTACTGTCTATGTTTTGAACCATTCCATTGACACTAGTTATAGATTCCAATGCTTGACCTCAGGTTTACTGAATCCCTTGGACCTTCTTATTGACGACAAAACACAGAAATAGCATCGGAATTTAATACAAAAGGCACAATGCCGACTCAAGTACAAGAAGACTGACTCTTCTTACTGTCTATGTTTTGAACCATTCCTGTGACATTAGTTATACATTCCAATGCTTCACTTCAGGTTTACTGTATCCCTCTGACTTTCTTATAGACGATGAAACACAGAAATTGCATCGGAATTAAATGGAAAAGGCACAATGCCGAATTAAGTACAAGAAGACTGCCTCTTCCTACTGTCTATGTTTTGAACCATTTCTGTGACACTAGTTATATATTCCGATGCTTCACTTCAGGTTTACTGTATCCCTTGGACCTTCTTATTGACGATGAAACACAGAAATTGCATCGGAATTAAATACAAAAGGCACAATGCCGACTTAAGTACAAGAAGACTGGATCTTATTACTGTCTATGTTTTGAAACATTCCTGTGACACTAGTTATAGATTCCGATGCTTCACTCCAGGTTTACTGTATCCCTTTGACGTTCTTATTGACGATGAAACACAGAAATTGCATCGGAATTAAATACAACAAGCACAAGGCCGACTTAAGGACAAGAAGACTGACTCTTCTTACTGACTATGTTTTGAACCATTCCTGTGACACTAGTTATAGATTCCGATGCTCACGTCATGTTTACTGTATCCCTCTGACTTTCGTATTGACGATGAAACACAGAAATTGCACCGGAATTAAATACAAAAGGCACAATGCCGACATAAGGACAAGAAGACTGACTCTTCTTACTGACTATGTTTTGAACCATTCCTGTGACACTAGTTATAGATTCCGATGCTTCACTTTAGGTTTACTGTATCCCTCTGACCTTCTTATTGACGAAGACACACAGATATTGCCTCGGAATTAAATAAAAAAGGCACAATGCCGACTTAAGTACAAGAAGACTGACTCTTCCTACTGTCTATGTTTTGAACCATTTCTGTGACACTAGTTATATATTCCGATGCTTCACTTCAGGTTTACTGTATCCCTTGGACCTTATTATTGACGATGAAACACAGAAATAGCAACGGAATGAAATACAAAAGGCACAATGCCGAATTAAGTACAAGAAGACTGACTCTTCCTACTGTCTATGTTTTGAACCATTCCATTGACACTAGTCATAGATTCCGATGCTTGACTTCAGGTTTACTGAATCCCTTGGACCTTCTTATTGACGATGAAACACAGAAATTGCATCGCAATTTAATACAAAAGTCACAATGCCGACTCAAGTACAAGAAGACTGACTCTTCTTAATGTCTATGATTTGAACCATTCCTGTGACACTAGTTATACATTCCAATGCTTCACTTCAGGTTTACTGTATCCCTCATACCTTCTTATTGACGATGAAACACAGAAATTGCATCGGAATTAAATAGAAAATGCGCAATGCCGAATTAAGTACAAGAAGACTGACTCTTCCTAGTGTCTATGTTTTGAATCATTCCTGTGACACTAGTTATATATTACGATGCTTCACTTCAGGTTTACTGTATCCCTTGGACTTTCTTATTGACGATGAAACACAGAAATTGCATCGGAATTTAATACAAAAGGTACAATGCCGACATAAGGACAAGAAGACTGACTCTTCTTACTGACTATGTTTTGAAGCATTCCTGTGACACTAGTTATAGATTACGATGCTTCACTTCAGGTTTACTGTATCCCTCTGACCGTCTTATTGACGAAGACACACAGAAATTGCCTCGGAATTAAATAGAAAAGGCACAATGCCGACTTAAGTACAAGAAGACTGACTCCTCTTAATGTCTATGTTTTGAACCATTCCTGTGACACTAGTTATAGATTCCGATGCTTCACTTCGGTTAACTGTATCCCTCTGACTTTCTTATTGACGATGAAACACAGAAGTTGCACCATAATTAAATACAAAAGGCACAATGCTGACTTAAGGACAAGAAGACTGACTCTTCTTACTGACTAAGTTTTGAACCATTCCTGTGACACTAGTTATAGATTCGGATGCTTCACTTCAGGTTTACTGTATCCCTCTGACCTTCTTATTGACGATGAAACACAGAAATTGCATCGGAATTAAATAGAAAATGCACAATGCCGAATTAAGTACAGGAAGACTGACTCTTCCTACTGTCTATGTTTTGAACCATTTATGTGACACTAGTTATATATTCCGATGCTTCACTTCAGGTTTACTGTATCCCTCTGACCTTCTTATTGACGATGAAACACAGAAATTGCAACGGAATTAAATACAAGAGGCACAATGCCGACTTAAGGACAAGAAGACTGACTCTTTATACTGACTATGTTTTGAACCATTCCTGTGACACTAGTTATAGATTCCGATGCTTCACTTCAGGTTTACTGTATCCCTCTGACCTTCTTATTGACGAAGACACACAGGAATTGCGTCGGAATTAAATAGAAAAGGCACATAGCCGTTTAAGTACAAGAAGACTGACTCTTCTTAATGTCTATGTTTTGAACCATTCCTGTGACACTAGTTATAGATTCCGATGCGTCACTCTAGGTTTAGTGTATCCCTTGGACCTTCTTATTGACGATGAACACAGTAATTGCATCGGAATTAAATAGAAAAGGCACAATGCCGACTTAAGTAGAAGAAGACTGACTCTTCTTACTGACTATGTTTTGAACCATTCCTGAGACACTAGTTATAGATTCCGATGCTTCACTTCAGGTATACTGTATCCCTCTAACCTTCTTATTGACGATGAAACACAGAAATTGCATCGGAATTAAATACAAAAGGCACAATGCCGACTTAAGTACAAGAAGACTGACTCTTCTTACTGTCTATGTTTTGAACCATACCACTGACACTAGTTATAATTTCCGATGCTTCACTCAAGGTTTACTGTATCCCTTGGACCTTCTTATTGACGATGAAACACAGAAATAGCATCGGAATTAAATAGAAAAGGCACAATGCCGACTAAAGTACAAGAAGACTGACTCTTCTTACTGTCTAAGTTTTGAAACATTCCTGTGACACTAGTTATAGATTCCGATGCTTCACTCCATGTTTACTGTATCCCTTGGACCATCTTATTGACGATGAAACACAGAAATTGCATCGGAATTAAATACAAAAGGCACAAGGCCGACTTAAGGACAAGAAGACTGACTCTTCTTACTGACTATGTTTTGAACCATTCCTGTGACACTAGTTATAGATTCCGATGCTCACTTCAGGTTTACTGTATCCCTCTGACTTTCTTATTGACGATGAAACACAGAAATTGCACCGGAATTAAATACAAAAGGCACAATGCCGACATAAGGACAAGAAGACTGACTCTTCTTACTGACTATGTTTTGAACCATTCCTGTGACACTAGTTATAGATTCCGATGCTTCACTTTAGGTTTACTGTATCCCTCTGACCTTCTTATTGACGAAGACACACAGAAATTGCATCGGAATTAAATAGAAAAGGCACAATGCCGACTTAAGTACACGAAGACTGACTCTTCCTACTGTCTATGTTTTGAACCATTTCTGTGACACTAGTTATATATTCCGATGCATCGCTTCAGGTTTACTGTATCCCTTGGACCTTATTATTGACGTTGAAACACAAAAATAGCAACGGAATTAAATACAAAAGGCACAATGCCGAATTAAGTACAAGAAGACTGTCTCTTCCTACTTGTTTATGTTTTGAACCATTCCATTGACACTAGTTATAGATTCCGATGCTTGACTTCAGGTTTACTCAATCCCTTGGACCTTCTTATTGACGATAAAACACAGAAATTGCATCGCAATTTAATACAAAAGGCCCAATGCCGACTCAAGTACAAGAAGACTGACTCTTCTTACTAACTATGTTTTGAACCATTCCTGAGACACTAGTTATAGATTCCGATGCTTCACTTCAGGTTTACTGTATCCCTCTGACCTTCTTATTGACGATGAAACACAGAAATTGCATCGGATTTAAATAAAAATGGCACAATGCGACTTAAGTACAAGAAGACTGTCTCTTCTTACTGTCTATGTATTGAACCATTCCATTGACACTAGTTATAGATTCCGATGCTTCACTCCAGGGTTACTGTATCCCTTTTACATTCTTATTGACGATGAAACACAGAAATTGCATCGGAATTAAATACAAAAGGCAAAATGCCGGCTTAAGTACAAGAAGACTGACTGTTCCTACTGTCTATGTTTTGAACCATTCCTGTGACACTAGTTATAGATTCCGATGCTTCACTTCAGGTTTACTGTATACCTCTGACCTTATTCACGATGAAACACAGAAATTGCATCGGAATGAATTACAAAAGGCACAATACCGACTTAAGTACAAGAAGACTGACTCTTCTTACTGTCTATGTTTTGAACCAATCCTGTGACATTAGCTATTGATTCCGATGCTTCACTTCAGGTTTACTGTATCGTTTTGAACTTCTTATTGACGATGAAACACAGAAATTACATCGGAATCAAATACAAAAAGTATAATGCCGACTTAAGTACAAGAAGACTGACTCTTCTTACTGACTATGTTTTGTACCATTCCTGTGACACTAGTTATAGATTCCGATGCTTCACTTCAGGTTTACTGTTTCCCTCTGACCTTATTCACGATGAAACACAGAAATTGCATCGGAATTAAATACAAAAGGCACAATACCGACTGACTCTTCTTACTGTCTATGTTTTGTACAATTCCTGTGACACTAGTTATAGATTCCGATGCTTCACTTCAGGTTTACTGAATGCCTCTGACCTTCTTATTTACGATGAAACACAGAATTTGCATGGGAATTAAATACAAAAGGCACAATGCCGACCTAAGTACAAGAAAACTGACGCTTCTTACTGTCTATGTTTTGAACCATTCCTGTGACACAAGTTATAGATTCCGATGCTTGACTTCAGGTTTACTGTATCACTTGGACTTTCTTATGGACGATGAAACACAGAAATTGCATCGGAATTTAATACAAAAGGCACAATGCCGACTCAAGCACAAGAAGACTGACTCTTCTTATTGTCTATGTTTTGAAACATTCCTGCGACACTAGTTATAGATTCCGATGCTTCATTTCGGTTTACTGTATCCCTCTGACTTTCTTATTGACGATGAAACACAGAAGTTGCATCGGAATTAAATACAAAAGGCACAATGCCGACTGAAGTACAAGAAGACTGACTCTTCTTACTGACTATGTTTTGAACCATTATTGTGACACTAGTTATAGATTCCGATGCTTCACTTCAGGTTTACTGTATCCCTCTGACCTACTTATTGACGATGAAACCCAGAAATTGCATCGGAATTAAATACAAAAGGCAGAATGCCGACGTAAGTACAAGAAAACTGATTCTTCTTACTCTCTATGTTTTGAACCATTCCTGTGACACTAGTTATAGATTCCGATGTTTCACTTCAGGTTTACTGTATCCCTCTGACCTTCTTATTGACGATGAAACACAGAAATTGCATCGGAATTAAATACAAATGGCACAATGCCGACTTAAGTACAAGAAGACTGACTGTGCCCACTGTCTATGTTTTGAATCAATCCTGAGACACTAGTTAAAGATTCCGATGCTTCACTTCAGGTTTACTGTATCCCTCTGACCTACATACTGACGATGAAACACTGAAATTGCACCGGAATTCAATGCAAAAGGCACAATGCCGACTTAAGTACAAGAAGACTGACTCTTCTTACTGTCTATGTTTTGAACCATACCACTGACACTAGTTATAGTTTCCGATGCTTCACTCCAGGTTTACTGTATCCCTTGGACCTTCTTACTGACGATGACACACAGAAATTGCATCGGAATTAAATAGAAAAGGCACAATGCCGACTAAAGTACAAGAAGACTGACTCTTCTTACTGTCTATGTTTTGAACCATTCCTGCGACACTAGTTACAGCTTCCGATGCTTCACTCCAGGCTTAGTGTATCCCTTGGAACTCTTCTTAGTGTCTATGTTTTGAACCATTCCTGTGACGCTAGTTACAGATTCCGATGCTTCACTTCAGGCTTACTGTATCCCTTGGCCCTTCTTATTGAAGATGAAACACAGAAATTGCATCGGAATTAAATACAAAAGGCACAATGCCGACTTAAGTACAAGAAGACTGACTCTTCATACAGACTATGTGTTGAACCATTCCTGTGACACTATTTGGAGATTCCGATGCTTCTCTTCAAGTTTACTGTATCCCTCTGACCTTCTTATTGTCGATTAAACACAGTAATTGCATCGGAATTAAATTGAAAAGGGCACAATCCCGACTTAAGTACAAGAAGACCGACTCTTCTTACTGTCTATGTTTTGAACCATTCCGGTGACACTAGTTATGGATTCCGATGCTCCGCTTCAGGTTTACTGTATCTCTTGGACCTTCTTATTGACGATGAAACACAGAAGTTGCATCGGAATTAAATACAAAAGGCACAATGCCGACTTAAGTACAAGAAGACTGACTCTTCTTACCGACTATGTTTTGAACCATTCCTGTGACACTAGTTATAGATTCCGATGCTTCACTTCAGGTTTACTGTATCCCTCTGACCTTCTTATTGACGATGAAAAACAGAAATATCATCGGAAATAAATACAAAAGGCACAATACGGACTGAAGTACATTTAGACTGAATCTTCCTACTGTCTAAGTTAAGAACCATTCCCGTGATACTAGTTATAGATTCCGATGCTTCATATCAGGTTTACTGTATCCCTTGGACCTTCTTAATGACGATGAAACACAGATAGTGCATCGGAATTAAAAACAAAAGGCACAATGCCAACTTAAGTACAAGAAGACTGACTCTTCCTATTGTGTATGTTTTGAACCATTCCAGTGACACTAGTTATAGATTCCGATGCTTCACTTCAGGGTTACTGTATCCCTCTGACCTTCTTTTTGACGATGAAACACAGAACTTGCATCGGAATTAAATAGAAAAGGCACAATACCGACTCAAGTACAGGAAGACTGACTCTTCTTACTGACTATATCTTGATCCATTCCTGTGACACTAGTTATAGATTCCGATGCTTCACTTCAGGTTAACTGTATCCCTTGGACCTTCTTATTGACGATAAAACACAGAAATTACATCGGAATTAAATACAAAAGGGACAATGCCTATATAGTGCAAGGAGACTGACTCTTCTTACTGACTATGTATTGAACCATTCCTGTGACACTAGTTGTATATTTCGATGCTTCACTTCAGGTTTACTGCATCCCTAGGACCTTCTTATTGACGATGAAACACAGAAATTGCATCGGAACTAAATACAAGAGGCACAATGCCGACTTATGTATAAGATGACTGACTCTTCCTACTGTCTCTGTTTTGAACCATTCATGTGACATTATTTATGGATTCCAATGCTTCACTTCAGGTTTACTGTATCCTTTTGACCTTCTTATTGGCGACGAAACACAGAAATTGCATCGGATTAATTAGAAAAGGCACAATGCCGACTTAAGTACAAGATGACTGACTCTTCTTACTGTCTATGTTTTGAACCATTCCTGTGACACTAGTTATAGATTCCGATGCTTCACCTCAGTTTCACTGAATCCCTCTGACCTTCTTATTGACGATGAAACACAGAAATTGCATCGGAATTAAATAGAAAAGGCACAATGCCGTCTTAAGTACATGAAGACTGACTCTTCTTACGGACATTAACTTGAACCGTTCCTGTGACACTAGTTATAGATTCCGATGCTTCACCTCAGTTTCACTGAATCCCTCTGACCTTCTTATTGACGATGAGACACAGAAATTACATCGGAATTAAATACTAAAGGCACAATGCCGACTTAAGTACAAGACGGCTGACTCTTCCTATTGTGTATGTTTTGAACCATTCCTGTGACACTAGTTATAGATTCCGATGCTTCACTTCAGGGTTACTGTATCCCTCTGACCTTCTTTTTGACGATGAAACACAGAAATTGCATCGGAATTAAATAGAAAAGGCCCAATGCCGACTTAAGTGCAGGAAGACTGACTCTTCGTACTGACTATATCTTGAACCATTCCTGTGACACTAGTTATAGATTCTGATGCTTCACCTCAGTTTCACTGAATCCCTCTGACCTTCTTATTGACGATGAAACACAGAAATTGCATCGGAATTAAATACTAAAGGCACAATGCCGACTTAAGTACAAGAAGGCTCACTCTTCTTTCTGACTGTTTTGAACCATTCCTGTGACACTAGTTATAGATTCCGATGCTTCACTTCATGTTTACTGTATCCTTCCGACCTTCTTATTGACTATGAAACACAGAAACTGCATCGGAATTAAATACAAAAGGCACAATGCCGAATTAAGTGCAAGAAAGCTGACTCTTCTTACTGCCTATGTTTTGAACCATTCGTGTGACACTAGTTATAGTTTCCGATGCTTCTCTCCAAGTTTACTGTATACGTTGGACCTTCTTATTGACGAATAAACACCGATATTGCCTCGGAATTACATACAAAAGGCACATTGCCGACTTAAGTACAAGAAGATTGACTCTTCCTACTGTCTATGTTTGAACCATTCCATTGACACTAGTTATAGACTCCGATGCTTCACTTCATGTTTACTGTTTCCCTTGGACCTTCTTATTGACGACTAATCAATGAAATTGCATCGGAATTAAATACAAAAAGCACAATGCCGACTTAAGTACATGAAGACTAACTCTTCTTACTGACTATGTTTTTAACCACTCCTGTGACACTAGTTGTAGATTCGGATGCTTCACTTCAGGTTTACTGTATCCCTTGGACCTTCTTAGTGACGATGAAACACAGAAATTGCATCGGAATTAAATACAAAAGGCACAATGCCGACTTAAGTACAAGATGGCTGTCTCTTCTTACTACCTATGATTTGAACCATTCCTGTGATACTAGTTATAGATTCCGATGCTTCACTCCAGGTTTACCCTATACCTTGGACCTTCTTATTAACGATGATACACATAGATTGCATCGGAATTAAATACAAAAGGCACCATGCCGACTTAAGTACAAGAAGACTGACTCTCCCTACTGTCTATGTTTGGAACCATTCCTGTGACACTAGTTATAGATTCTGATGCTTCACTTCAGGTTTACTGAATCCCTTGGACCTTCTTATTGACGATGAAACACAAAAATTGCATCGGAATTAAATACAAAAGGCACAATTCCGACTTAAGTACAAGAAGACTGACTCTTCTTACTCTCTATGTTTTGAACCATTCCTGTGAAACTAGTTATAGATTCCGATGCTTCACCTCCGGTTATCTGTATTCCTCTGACCTTCTTATTGACGATGAAACACAGAAATTGCATCGGAATTAAATAGAAAAGGCACAATGCCGACTTAAGTACATGATGACTGACTCTTCCTACTGTCTATGTTTCGAACCATTCCTGTGACGCTAGTTACAGGTTCCGATGCTTCACTTCAGGTTTACTGTATCCCTTGGACATTCTTATTGGCGATGAAACACAGTAATAGCATCGCAATTAAATAGAAAAAGCACATTGCCGACATAAGTACAAGAAGACTGATTGTCCTTACTGACTATGTTATCAACCATTCCTGTGATTCTAGTTATAGATTCCGACGCTTCACCTCAGGTTTACTGTATCCCACTCACCTTCTTACTGACGATGAAACACAGAAATTGCATCGGAATTAAATAGAAAAGTCACAATGCCGACTTAAGTACAAGAAGACTGACTCATCTTACTGACTATGTTTGAACCATTCCTGTGACACTAGTTATAGATTCCGATGCTTCACTTCAGGTTTACTGTATCCCTTTGGCCTTCTTATTGACGATGAAACACAGAAATAGCATCGGAATGAAACACAAAAGGCACAATACCGACTTAGGTACAAGAAGACTGACTCGTCTTACTGACTATGATTTGAACCATTCCTGTGACACCAGTTAGAGATTCCGATGCTTCATTTCAGGTTTATTGTATACCTCTGACCTTCGTATTGACGATGAAACACAGAAATTGCATCGGACTTAATTTGAAAATGGCACAATGCCGACTTAAGTACAAGAAGACTGTCTGTTCTTACTGTCTATGTTTCGAACCATTCCTGTGACACTAGTTATAGATTCCGATGCTTCACTTCAGGTTTACTGTATCCCTTGGACCTTCTTATTGACGATGAAATACAGAAATTGCATCGGAATCAAATACAAAAGGCACAATGCCGACTTAAGTAGAAGATGACCGACCCTTCTTACTGTCTATGTTCTGAACCATTCATGTGACAAAAGTTCTAGATTCCGATGCTTTACTTCAGGTTTAGTGTATCCCTCTGACCATCCTATTGACGATGAAACACAGAAATTTAATCGGAATTAAAAACAAAAGGCACAATGCCGACTTAAGTACAAGAAGACTCACTCTTCTTACTGACTATGTTTTGAACCATATCTGTGACACTAGTTATAGATTCCGATGCTTCACTTCAGCTTAACTGTATCCCCTGGACTTTCATATTGACGATGAAACACTGAAATAGCATCGGAATTAAATAGAAAAGGCACAATGCCGAATCAAGTACAAGAAGACTGACTCTTCTAAATGACTATGATTGGAACCATTCCTGTGACACTAGTTATAGATTCCGATGATTCACTTCAGGTCTACTGTATCCCTTGGACCTTCTTATTGATGACGAAACACAGAAATTGCATCGGAATTAAATAGAAAAGGCACAATGCCGACTTATGTACAAGAAGACTGACTCTTCATACTGACTATAGCTTGATCCATTCCTGTGACACTAGTTATGGATTCCGATGCTTCACTTCAGGTTTACTGCATCCCTTGGATCTTCTTATTGACGATGAAACACAGAAATTGCATCGGAATTAAATACAAAAGGCACAATGCCGACTTAAGTACAAGAAGACTGACTCTTCTTACTCAGTATCATTTGAACCATTCCAGTGATACTAGTTGTAGATTCCGATGCTTCACTTCATGTTTAATGTATCCCTCTGACCTTCTTATTAACGATGAAACACCGATATTGCATCGGAATTAAATAGAAAAGGGACAATGCCGACTTAAGTACAAGAAGACCGACTATTCCAACTGTCTATGTTTTGAACCAGTCCTGCGACACTAGTTATACATTCCGATGCTTCACCTCAGGTTCACTATATCCCTCTGACCTTCTTATTGACGATGAAACACAGAAATTGCATCGGAATTAAATAGAAAAGGCACAATGCCGTCTTAAACACAAGCAGACTGACTCTTCTTAGTGTCTATTTTTTGAACCATTCCTGTGACGCTAGTTACAGATTCCGATGCTTCACTTCAGGGGTTCTGTATCTCTTGGACCTTCTTATTGACGATGAAACACAGAAGTTGCATCGGAATTAAATACAAAAGGCACAATGCCGACTTAAGTACAAGAAGACTGACTCTTCTTACCGACTATGTTTTGAACCATTCCTGTGACACTAGTTATAGATTCCGATGCTTCACTTCAGGTTTACTGTATCCCTCTGACCTTCTTATTGACGATGAAACACAGAAATTGCATCGGAAATAAATACAAAAGGCACAATGCCGACTTAAGAACAGGAAGACTGACTCTTCTTACTGACTATATCTTGATCCATTCCTGTGACACTAGTTATAGATTCCGATGCTTCACTTCAGGTTTACTGTATCCCTTGGACCTTCTTAATGACGATGAAACACAGATAGTGCATCGGAATTAAATACAAAAGGCACAATGCCAACTTAAATACAAGAAGACTGACTCTTCCTATTGTCTATGTTTTGAACCATTCCTGTGACACTAGTTATAGATTCCGATGCTTCACTTCAGGTTTACTGTATCCCTCTGACCTTCTTTTTGACGATGAAACACAGAAATTGCATCGGAATTAAATAGAAAAGGCACAATGCCGACTTAAGTACAGGAAGACTGACTCTTCTTACTGACTATATCTTGATCCATTCCTGTGACACTAGTTATAGATTCCGATGCTTCACTTCAGGTTTACTGTATCCCTTGGACCTTCTTATTGACGATGAAACACAGCAATTCCATCGGAATTAAATACAAAAGGGACAATGCCTACTTAAGTACAAGAAGACTGACTCTTCTTACTGACTATGTTTTGAACCATTCCTGTGACACTAGTTGTATATTTCCATGCTTCACTTCAGGTTTACTGCATCCCTAGGACCTTCTTATTGACGATGAAACACAGAAATTGCATCGGAATTAAATACAAAAGGCACAATGCCGTCTTAAGTACAAGCAGACTGACTCTTCTTAGTGTCTATGATTTGAACCATTCCTGTGACGCTAGTTACAGATTCCGATGCTACACTTCAGGTTTACTTTATCCCTTGGACCTTCTTATTGACGATGAAACACAGAAATTGCATCGGAATTAAATACAAAAGGCACAATGCCGACTTAAGTACAAGAAGACTGACTCTTCTTTCTGAATGTTTTGAACCATTCCTGTGACACTAGTTATAGATTCCGATGCTTCACTTCAGGTTTACTGTATCCCTTCGACCTTCTTATTGACTATGAAACACAGAAACTGCATCGGAATTAAATACAAAAGGCACAATGCCGACTTAATTACATGAAGACTGACTCTTATTACTGACTATGTTTTTAACCACTCCTGTGACACTAGTTGTAGATTCGGATGCTTCACTTCAGGTTTACTGTATTCCTTGGACCTTCTTAGTACCGATGAAACACAGAAATTGCATCGGAATGAAATACAAAAGGCACAATGCCGACTTAAGTACAAGATGGCTGACTCTTCTATCTGTCTATGATTTGAACCATTCCTGTGACACTAGTTATAGATTCTGATGCTTCACTCCAGGTTTACTCTATACCTTGGACCTTCTTATTGACGATGAAACACAGAAATTGCATCGGAATTAAATACAAAAGCACAATGCCGACCTAAGGACAAGAAGACTGAACCTTCTTAATGCCTATGTTTTGAACCATTCTAGTGTCACTAGTTATTGACTCCGATGCTTCACTTCAAGTTTACTGTATCCCTCTGACCTTCTTATTGACGATGAAACACAGAAAATGCATCGGAATTAAATATGAAAAGCACAATGCCGACTTAAGTGCAAGAAGACTGAATCTTCTTACTGTCTATGTTTTGAACCATTCCTGTGACACTAGTTATAGATTCCGATGCTTCACACCAGGTATACTTTATCCCTTGGACCTTCTTAATGACGATGAAACACCGAAATTGCAACGGAATTAAATAGAAAAGGCACAATGCCGACTTAGGTACATGAAGACTGACTCTTGAAGATGACTATGTTTTGAACCATTGCTGTGACACTAGTTATGGATTCCGATGCTTCACTTCATTTTTACTGTATACCTTGGACCTTCTTATTAACGATGAAACACACAAATTGCATCGGAATTAAATACAAAAGGCACAATGCCGACTTAAGGACAAGATGACTAACTCATCTTACTTACTATGCTTTGAACCATTCCAGTGACACTAGTTATAGACTCCGATGCTTCACTTCATGTTCACTGTATCCCTCTAACCCTCTTATTGACGATGAAACACAGAAATTGCATCGGAATTAAGTAGAAAATGCACAATGCCGACTTAAGTACAAGAAGACTGACTCTTCTTACTATCTTTGTTTTGAACCTTTCCTGTGACACTAGTTATAGATTCCGATGCTCCACTTACGGTTTACTGTTTCTCTTGGACCTTCTTATTGACGATGAAACACAGAAATTGCATCGAAATTAAATACAAAAGGCACAATGCCGACTTAAGTACAAAAAGACTGACTCTTCTTACTGACTATGTTTTGAACCATTCCTGTGACACTAGTTATAGATTCCGATGCTTCACTTCAGGTTCACTGTATCCCTTGGACCTTCTTATTGACGATGAAACACAGCAATTCCATCGGAATTAAATACAAAAGGGACAATGCCTACTTAAGTACAAGAAGACTGACTCTTCTTACTGACTATGTTTTGAACCATTCCTGTGACACTAGTTGTATATTTCCATGCTTCACTTCAGGTTTTCTGCATCCCTAGGACCTTCTTATTGACGATGAAACACAGAAATTGCATCGGAATTAAATACAAAAGGCACAATGCCGTCTTAAGTACAAGCAGACTGACTCTTCTTAGTGTCTATGATTTGAACCATTCCTGTGACGCTAGTTACAGATTCCGATGCTACACTTCAGGTTTACTTTATCCCTTGGACCTTCTTATTGACGATGAAACACAGAAATTGCATCGGAATGAAATACAAAAGGCACAATGCCGACTTAAGTACAAGAAGACTGACTCTTCTTTCTGAATGTTTTGAACCATTCCTGTGACACTAGTTATAGATTCCGATGCTTCACTTCAGGTTTACTGTATCCCTTCGACCTTCTTATTGACTATGAAACACAGAAACTGCATCGGAATTAAATACAAAAGGCACAATGCCGACTTAAGTGCAAGAAAGCTGACTCTTCTTACTGTCTATGTTTTGAACCATTCGTGTGACACTAGTTATAGTTTCCGATGCTTCTCTCCAGGTTTACTGTATACCTTGGACCTTCTTATTGACGATGAAACACAGAAATTGCATGGAAACTAAATACAAAAGGCAATTGCCGAATTAAGGACAAGAAGACTGAATCTTCTTACTGCCTACGTTTTGAACCATTCGTGTGACACTAGTTATGCATTCCGATGCTTCACTTCAGGTTTACTGTATCCCTTGGACCTTCTTATTCAAGATTAAACACCGATATTGCCTCGGAATTAAATACAAAAGGCACAATGCCGACTTAAGTACAAGAAGACTGACTCTTCCTACTGTCTATGTTTGAACCATTCCATTGACACTAGTTATAGACTCCGATGCTTCACTTCATGTTTACTGTTTCCCTTGGACCTTCTTATTGACGACTAATCAATGAAATTGCATCGGAATTAAATACAAAAGGCACAATGCCGACCTAATTACATGAAGACTGACCCTTATTACTGACTATGTTTTTAACCACTCCTGTGACACTAGTTGTAGATTCGGATGCTTCACTTCAGGTTTACTGTATTCCTTGGACCTTCTTAGTGACGATGAAACACAGAAATTGCATCGGAATTAAATACAAAAGGCACAATGCCGACTTAAGTACAAGATGGCTGACTCTTCTATCTGTCTATGATTTGAACCATTCCTGTGACACTAGTTATAGATTCCGATGCTTCACTCCAGGTTTACTCTATACCTTGGACCTTCTTATTGACGATGAAACACAGAAATTGCATCGGAATTAAATACAAAAGCACAATGCCGACTTAAGGACAAGAAGACTGAACCTTCTTAATGCCTATGTTTTGAACCATTCTAGTGTCACTAGTTATAGACTCCGATGCTTCACTTCAAGTTTACTGTATCCCTCTGACCTTCTTATTGAAGATGAAACACAGAAAATGCATGGGAATTAAATATAAAAAGCACAATGCCGACTTAAGTGCAAGAAGACTGACTCTTCTTACTGTCTATGTTTTGAACCATTCCTGTGACACTAGTTATAGATTCCGATGCTTCACACCAGGTATACTTTATCCCTTGGACCTTCTTAATGACGATGAAACACCGAAATTGCAACGGAATTAAATAGAAAAGGCACAATGCCGACTTAGGTACATGCAGACTGACTCTTGAAGATGACTATGTTTTGAACCATTGCTGTGACACTAGTTATGGATTCCGATGCTTCACTTCATTTTTACTGTATACCTTGGACCTTCTTGTTAACGATGAAACACACAAATTGCATCGGAATTAAATACAAAAGGCACAATGCCGACTTAAGGACAAGATGACTAACTCTTCTTACTTACTATGCTTTGAACCATTCCAGTGACACTAGTTATAGACTCCGATGCTTCACTTCATGTTCACTGTATCCCTCTAACCCTCTTATAGACGATGAAACACAGAAATTGCATCGGAATTAAGTAGAAAAGGCACAATGCCGACTTAAGTACAAGAAGACTGACTCTTCTTACTATCTTTGTTTTGAACCTTTCCTGTGACACTAGTTATAGATTCCGATGCTCCACTTACGGTTTACTGTTTCTCTTGGACCTTCTTATTGACGATGAAACACAGAAACTGCTACGAAATTAAATACAAAAGGCACAATGCCGACTTAAGTACAAGAAGACTGACTCTTCTTACTGACTATGTTTTGAACCATTCCTGTGACACTAGTTATAGATTCCGATGCTTCACTTCAGGTTTACTGTATGCCTCTGACCTTCTTATTGACGATGAAACACAGAATTTGCATCGGAAATAGATACAAAACGATCAATACCGACTTAAGTACATGTAGACTGAATCTTCCGACTGTCTATGTTTTGAACCATTCCAAAGACACTAGTTATAGATTCCGATGCTTCATTTCAGATTTACTGTATCCCTTGGACCTTCTTAATGACGATGAAACACAGATAGTGCATCGGAATTAAATACAAAAGGCACAATGCCAACTTAAGTACAACCAGACTGACTCTTCCTACTGTCTATGCTTTGAAACATTCCTGTGACACTAGTTATAGATTCCGATGCTTCACTTCAGGTTTACTGTATCCCTCTGACCTTCTTTTTGACGATGAAACACAGAAATTGCATCGGAATTAAATAGAAAATTCACAATGCCGACTTAAGTACAAGAAGACTGACTCTTCTTACTGACTGTATCTTGATCCATCCCTGTGACACTAGTTATAGATTCCGATGCTTCACTTCAGGTTTACTGTATCCCTTGGACCTTCTTATTGACGATGAAACACAGAGATTCCATCGGAATTAATTACAAAACGTACAATGCCTACTGAAGTACAAGAAGACTGACTCTTCTTACTGACTATGCTTTGAACCATTCCTGTGACACTAGTTGTAGATTCCGATGCTTCACTTCAGGTTCACTGTATCCCTAGGACCTTCTTATTGACGATGAAACACAGAAATTGCATCGGAACTAAATACAAAAGGCACAATGCAGACTTAAGTATAAGAAGACTGACTCTTCCCTCTGTCTATGTTTAGAACCATACCTGTGACATTAGTTATGGATTCCGATGCTTCAATTCAGGGTTACTGTATCCTTTGGACCTTCGTATTCTCGACGAAACACAGAAATAGCATCGGAACTAAATAGAAAACGCACTTTGCCTACTTAAGTACAAGAAGACTGACTCTTCCTACTCTCTATGTTTGAACCATTCCTATGACACTAGTTATAGATTCCCATGCTTCACCTCAGATTCACTGTATCCCTCTGACCTTCTTATTGACGATGAATCACAGAAATTGCAGCGGAATTAAATAGAAAACGCACAATGCCGACTTAAGTACAAGAAGACTGACTCTTCTTAGTGTCTATGATTTGAACCATTCCTGTGACTATAGTTACAGATTACGATGCTTCACTTCAGGTGTACTGTATCCCTTGGACCTTCTTATTGACGATGAAACACAGAAATTGCAGCGGAATTAAATACAAAAGGCACAATGCCGACTTAAGTACAAGAAGACTGACTCTTCTTACTGACTGATTAGAACCATTACTGTGACACTAGTTATTGATTCCGATGCTTCACTTCAGGTTTACTGTATCCCTCTGACCTTCTTATTGACGATGAAACACAGAAAATGCATCGGAATTAAATACAATAGGCACAATGCCGACTTAAGGACATAAGGACTGACTCTTCATACTGACTATGTTTTGAACCATTCCTGTGACACTAGTTATAGATTCCGATGCATCACTTCAGGTTTACTGTATGCCTCTGACCTTCTTATTGACGATGAAACACAGAATTTGCATCGGAAATAGATACAAAACGATCAATACCGACTTAAGTACATGTAGACTGAATCTTCCTACTGTCTATGTTTTGAACCATTCCAAAGACACTAGTTATAGATTCCGATGCTTCATTTCTGATTTACTGTATCCCTTGGACCTTCTTAATGACGATGAAACACAGATAGTGCATCGGAATTAAATACAAAAGGCACAATGCCAACTTAAGTACAACCAGACTGACTCTTCCTACTGTCTATGCTTTGAAACATTCCTGTGACACTAGTTATAGATTCCGATGCTTCACTTCAGGTTTACTGTATCCCTCTGACCTTCTTTTTGACGATGAAACACAGAAATTGCATCGGAATTAAATAGAAAAGGCACAATGCCGACTTAAGTACAAGAAGACTGACTCTTCTTACTGACTGTATCTTGATCCATCCCTGTGACACTAGTTATAGATTCCGATGCTTCACTTCAGGTTTACTGTATCCCTTGGACCTTCTTATTGACGATGAAACACAGAGATTCCATCGGAATTAATTACAAAACGTACAATGCCTACTGAAGTACAAGAAGACAGACTCTTCTTACTGACTATGCTTTGAACCATTCCTGTGACACTAGTTGTAGATTCCGATGCTTCACTTCAGGTTCACTGTATCCCTAGGACCTACTTATTGACGATGAAACACAGAAATTGCATCGGAACTAAATACAAAAGGCACAATGCAGACTTAAGTATAAGAAGACTGACTCTTCCCTCTGTCTATGTTTAGAACCATACCTGTGACATTAGTTATGGATTCCGATGCTTCAATTCAGGGTTACTGTATCCTTTGGACCTTCGTATTCTCGACGAAACACAGAAATAGCATCGGAACTAAATAGAAAACGCACTTTGCCTACTTAAGTACAAGAAGACTGACTCTTCCTACTCTCTATGTTTGAACCATTCCTATGACACTAGTTATAGATTCCCATGCTTCACCTCAGATTCACTGTATCCCTCTGACCTTCTTATTGACGATGAATCACAGAAATTGCAAGCGGAATTAAATAGAAAAGGCACAATGCCGACTTAAGTACAAGAAGCCGGACTCTTCTTACTGTCTATGTTTTAAACCATTCGAGTGACACTAGTTATAGATTCCGATGCTTCATTTCAGGTTTACTGTATCCCTTGGACCTTCTTAAAGACGATGAAACACAGCCAGTGCATCGGAATTTAGTACAAAAGTCACAATGCCAAATTAAGTACAAGAAGACTGACTCTTCCTACTGACTATGTTTTGAACCATTCCTGTGACACTAGTTATAGATTCTGATGCTTCATTTCAGGTTTACTGTATAGCTTCGACCTTCTTAATGACGATGAAACACAGACAGTGCATCGGAATTAAATACAAAAGTCACAATGCCAACTTAAGTACAAGAAGACTGACTCTTCCTACTGACTATGTTTTCAACCATTCCTGTGACATTAGTTATGGATTCCGAAGCTTCACTTCTGGGTTACTGTATCCCGTGGACGTTCTTATTGACGATGAAACACAGAAATTGCATCGGAATTAAATACAAAAGACACAATGCCGACTTAAGTACAAGAAGACTGACTCTTCTTACTGTCTATGTTTTGAACCATTCGAGTGACACTAGTTATAGATTCCGATGCTTCATTTCAGGTTTACTGTATCCCTTGGACCTTCTTAATGACGATGAAACACAGCCAGTGCATCGGAATTTAGTACAAAAGTCACAATGCCAACTTAAGTACAAGAAGACTGACACTTCTTACTGACTATACTTTGAACCATTCCTGTGACTCTAGTTGTAGATTCCGATGCTTCACTTCAGGTTTACTGTATCCCTAGGACCTTTTATTGACGATGAACCATAGAAATTGCATCGGAACTAAATACAAAAGGCACAATGCCGACTTAAGTATAAGAAGACTGACTCTTCCTACTGTCTATGTTTTGAACCATTCCTGTGACATTAGTTATGGATTCCGAAGCTTCACTTCTGGGTTACTGTATCCCGTGGACCTTCTTATTGACGATGAAACACAGAAATTGCATCGGAATTAAATACAAAAGACACAATGCCGACTTAAGTACAAGAAGACTGACTCTTCTTACTGACTGCTTTGAACCGTTCCTGTGACGCTAGTCTTAAATTCCCATGCTTCACTTCAGGTTTACTGTATCCCTCTGACTTTCTTTTTGACGATGAAACACAGAAATTGCATCTTAATTAAATAGAAAACGCACAATGCCGACTTAGGTACAAGAAGACTGACTCTTCTTACTGACCATATCTTGATCCATTCCTGTGACACTAGTTATTGATTCCGATGCTTCACTTCAGGTTTACTGTATCCCTTGGACCTTCTTGTTGACGATGAAACACAGAAATTGCATCGGAATTCAATACAAAAGGTACAATGCCTACTTAAGTACAAGAAGACTGACACTTCTTACGGACTATGCTTTGAACCATTCCTGTGACACTAGTTGTAGATTCCGATGCTTCACTTCAGGTTTACTGTATCCCTAGGACCTTCTAATTGACGATGAACCACAGAAAATGCATCGGAACTAAATCCAAAAGGCACAATGCCGTCTTAAGTATAAGAAGACTGACTCTTCCTACTGTCTATGTTTTGAACCATTCCTGTGACATTAGTTATGGATTCCGAAGCTTCACTTCAGGGTTACTGTATCCTTTGGACCTTCTTATTGGCGACGAAACACGGAAATTGCATCCGAATTAAATAGAAAAGGCACAATGCCGTCTTAAGTACGAGCAGACTGACTCTTCTTAGTGTCTATGTTTTGAACCATTCCTGTGACGCTGGTTACAGATTCCGATGCTCCACTTCAGGTTTACTGTATCTCTTGGACCGTCTTATTGACGATGAAACACAGAAATTGCATCGAAATTAATTACAAAAGGCAGAATGCCGACTTAAGTACAAGGAGACTGACTCTTCTTACAGACTGTTTTGAACCATTCCAGTAACATACGTTATAGATTCCGATGCTTCACTTCAGATTTACTGTATCCCTCTGACCTTCTTATTTACGATGAAACACATAAATTGCATCGGAATTAAATACAAAAGGCACAATGCCGACTTAAGGATAAGAAGACTGACTCTTCTTACTGACTATGTTTTGAACCATTCCTGTGCCACTAGTTATAGATTCCGATGCTTCACTTCATGTTCACTGTATTCCTCTGACCCTCTCATTGACGATGAAACACAGAAATTGCATCGGAATTAAATAGAAAAGGCACAATGCCGACTTAAGTACAAGAGGACTGACTCTTCTTACTGACTATGCTTTGAATCATTCCTGTTACACTAGTTATGGAATCCGATGCTTCACTTCAAGTTTACTGTATCCCTCTGACCTTCGTATTGACGATGAAACACAGAAATTGCATTGGAAATAAATACAAAATGCACAATACCGACTTAAGTACATGTATACTGAATCTTCCTACTGTTTATGTTTGGAACCATTCCTGTGACACTAGTTATAAATTCCGATGCTTCATTTCAGGTTTACTGTATCCCTTGGACGTTCTTAATGACGATGAAACACAGATAGTGCATCGGCATTAAAGACAAAAGGCCCAATGCCGACTTAAGTACAAGAAGACTGACACTTCCTACTGTCTTTGATTTGAGCCATTGCTGTGACACTAGTTATGGATTCCGATGCTTCACTTCAGGTTTACTGTATCCCTCTGACCCTCTTATGGACGATGAAACACAGTAATTGTATCGGAATTAAATGGAAAAGGCACAATGCCGACTTAAGTACAAGAAGACTGACTCTTCTTAATGTCTATGTTTTGAACCATTCCTGTGACACTAGTTATAGATTCCAATGCTCCACTTCAGGTTTACTGTATCACTTGGACATTCTTATTGAGGATGAAACACAGAAATTGCATCGAAATTAAATACAAAAGGCACAATGCCGACATAAGTACAAGAAGACTGACTCTTCTTACTGACTATGATTTGAACCATCGCTGTGACACTAGTTATAATTTCCGATGCTTCATTTCAGGTTTACTGTATCCCTTCGACTTTCTTAATGACGATGAAACACAGATAGTGCATCGGAATTAAATACAAAAGGCACAATCCCAACTTAAGTACAAGAAGACTGACTCTTCCTACTGTCTATGTTTTGAACCATTCCTGTGACACTAGTTATAGATTCCGATGCTTCACTTCAGGTTTACTTTACCCCTTGGACCTTCTGATTGACGATGAAATACAGAAATTGCATCGGAATTAAACACAAAAGGTACAATGCCTACTTAAGTACAAGAAGACTGGGTCTTCTTACTGACTATATCTTGATCCATTCCTGTTACAGTAGTTATTGATTCCTATGCTTCACTTCAGGTTTACTTTACCCCTTGGACCTTCTGATTGACGATGAAACACAGAAATTGCATCGGAATTAAATACAAAAGGTACAATGCCTACTTAAGTACAAGAAGACTGAGTCTTCTTACTGACTATGCTTTGAACCATTCCTGTGACACTATTTCAGATTCCGATGCTTCACTTCAGGTTTACTGTATCCTTAGGACCTTCTTATTGGCGACGAAACACAGAAATTGCATCGCAATTAAATAGAAAAGGCACAATGCCTACTTAAGTACAAGAAGACAGACTCTTCTTACTGTCTATGTTTTAAACCATTCCTATGATACTAGTTATAGATTCCGATGCTTCACCTCAGGTTCACTGTCTCCCTCTAACCCTCTCATTGACGATGAAGCACAGAAATTGCATCGGAATTAAATAGAAAAGGCACAATGCCGACTTCAGTACAAGCAGACTGACTCTTCTTAGTGTCTATGTTATGAACCATTCCTGTGACGCTAGTTACAGATTCCGATGCTTCACTTCAGGTTTACAGTATCCCTTGGACCTTCTTATTGACGATGAAACACAGAAATTGCATTGGAATTAAATACAATAGGCACAATGCCGACATAAGTACAAGAAGACTGACTCATCTTACTGACTGCATTGAACCGTTCCTGTGACACTAGTTATAGATTCCGATGCTTCACTTCAGGTTTACTGTATCCTTAGGACCTTCTTATTGACGACGAAACACAGAAATTGCATCGGAATTAAATACAAAAGGCACAATGCCGACTTAAGGACAAGTAGACTGACTCTTCTTACTGACTATGTTTTGAACCATTCCGGTGACACTAGTTATAGATTCCGTTGCACCACTTCATGTTCACTCTATCCCTCTGACCCTCTTATTGACGGTGAAACACAGAAATTGCATCAGAATTAAAAAGAAAAGGCACAATGCCGACTGAAGTACAAGAAGACTGACTCTTCTTACTGTTTATGTTGTAGACCATTCCTGTGACACTAGTTATGGATTCCGATGCTTCACGTCAGGCTTACTGTATCACTCTGACCTTCTTTTAGACGATGAAACACAGAAATTGCATTGGAACTAAATACAAAAGGCACAATGCCGACTTAAGTATAAGAAGACTGAATCTTCCTACTGTCTATGTTTTGACCCACTCCTGTGACATTAGTTATGGATTCCGATGCTTCACTTCAGGGTTACTGTATCCTTTGGACCTTCTTATTGGCGACGAAACACAGAAATTGCATCGGAATTAAATACAAAAGGCACAATGCCGACTTAAGAACAAGAAGAATGACTCTTCTTACTGACTATGGTTCTGAACCATTCCGGTGACACTAGTTATAGATTCCGTTGCATCACTTCATGTTCACTGTATCCCTCTGACCCTCTTAATGACGGTGAAACACAGGAATTGCATCGGAATTAAATAGAAAAGGCACAATGCCGACTTAAGTACAAGAAGACTGACTCTTCTTAATGTCTGTGTTTGAACCATTCCAGTGACACTAGTTATAGTTTCCGATGCTCCACTTCAGGTTTACTGTATCTCTTGGACCTTCTTATTGACGATGAAAAACAGAAATTTCACCGAAATGAAATACAAAAGGCACAATGCCGACTTAAGTACAAGAAGACTGACTCTTCTTACTGACTATGTTTTGACCATTCGTGTGAGATTAGTTATAGATTCCGATGCTTCACTTCAGGTTAACTGTATCCCTCTGACCTTCTTATTGACGATGAAACACAGAAATTGAATCGGAAATGAATACAACAGGCACAATACCGACTAAAGTACATGTAGACTGAATCTTCCTACTGTCTATGTTTTGAACCATTCCTGTAACACTAGTTATAGATTCCGATGCTTCATTTCAGGTTTACTGTATCCCTTGGACCTTCTTAATGACGATGAAACACAGATAGTGCATCGGATTTAAATACAAAAGGCACAATGCCAACTTAAGTACAAGAAGAATGACTCTTCTTACTGACTATGTTTTGAACCATTCCTGTGACACCAGTTATAGATTGCGATGCTTCACTTCAGGTTTAATGTATCTCTTGGACCGTCGTATTGATGATGAAACACAGAAATTTCATCGGAATTAAATACAAAAGGCACAATGCCGACTTACGTACAAGAAGACTGACTATTCTTACTGACTATGTTTTGAACCATTCCTGTGACACTAGTTATGAATTCCGATGCTTCACTTCAGGTTTACTGTATCCCATGGACCTTCTCATATACGATGAAACACAGAAATTGCATCGGAATTAGATACAAAAGGCACAATGCCGACTTAAGTACAACAAGACTGACTCTTCTTACTGACTGCATCTTGATCTATACCTGTGACACTAGTTACAGATTCCGATGCTTCACTTCAGGTTTACAGTATCCCTTGGACCTTCTTATTGACGATGAAACACAGATATTGCATCGGAATTAAATACAAAAGAAACAATGCCGACTTAAGTACAAGAAGGCTGACTCTTCTTACTGTCTATGTTTTGAACCGTTCCTGTGACACTAGTTATAGTGTCCGATGCTTCACTCCAGGTTTACTGTATCCCTTGGACCTTCTTATTGACGATGAAACACAGAAATTGCATCGGAATTAAATAGAAAAGGCACAATGCCGACTTAAGTACAAGAAGACTGACTCTTCCTACTGTCTATGTTTTGAACCATTCCTGTGACACTTGTTATAGATTCCGATGCTTCACCTCAGGTTCACTGTATCTTTCTGACCATCTTATTGACGATGAAACACAGAAATTGCATCGGAATTAAATACAAAAGGCACAATGCCGTCTTATGTACAAGCAGACTGACTCTTCTTAACGTCTATGTTTTGAACCATTCCTGTGACACTAGTTAAAGATTCCGATGCTTTACTTCAGGTTTACTGTATCCCTTGGACCTTCTTAATGACGATGAAACACAGAGATTGCATCGAAAATAAATACAAAAGGCACAATGCCGACTTAAGTACAACAAGACTGATTCTTCTCACTGGATATGTTTTGAACCATTCCTGTAACACTAGTTATAGATTCCGATACTTCACTTCAGGCTTACTGTATCCCTCTGACCTTCTTATTGACGATGAAACACAGAAATTGCATCGGAATTAAATACAAAAGGCACAATACCGACTTAAGTACATGTAGACTGAATCTTCCTACTGTCTATGTTTTGAACCATTCCTGTGACACTAGTTATAGATTCCGATGCTTC
Source organism: Schistocerca serialis cubense (assembly GCF_023864345.2). Classification (NCBI taxonomy): domain Eukaryota; kingdom Metazoa; phylum Arthropoda; class Insecta; order Orthoptera; family Acrididae; genus Schistocerca; species Schistocerca serialis. Next base: position 2,203,620 of record NC_064639.1, on the reverse strand, counting down.
ATTTCAGGATTACTGCATCCCTCGGACCTTCTTAATGACGATGAAACACAGATAGTGCATCGGAATTAAATACAAAAGGTACAATGCCAACTTAAGTAGAAGAAGACTGACTCTTCCTACGGTCTATGTTTTGAACCATTCCTGTGACACTAGTTATAGTTTCCGATGCTTCACCTCAGGTTCACTCTATCCCTTGGACCTTCTTATTGACGATGAAACACAGAAATTGCAACGGAGTTAAATACAAAAGGCACAATGCCGACTTAAGTACAAGAAGACTGACTCTTCTTACTGACTGTTTTGAACCATTCCTGTGACACTAGTTATAGATTACGATGCTTCACTTCAGGTTTACTGTATCCCTCTGACCTTCTTATTAACGATGAAACACAGATATTGCATCGGAATTAAATACAAAAGGCACAATGCCGACTTAAGTACAAGAAGACTGACTCTTCTTACTGACTATGTTTTGAACCATTCCTGTGTCACTAGTTATAGATTCCGATGCTTCACTTCTGGTTTACTGTATCCCTTGGACCTTCGTATTGATGATGAAACACAGAAATTGCATGGGAATTAAATACAAAAGGCGCAATGCCCAATGAAGTACAATAAAGACTGACTCTTCTTACTGACTATGTTTTGAACCATTCCTGTGATACTAGTTATGGATTCCGATGCTTCACTTCAGGTTTACTGTATCCCTTGGACCTTCGTATTGACGATGAAAAACTGAAATTGCATCGGTATTAAATACAAAAGGCACAGTGCCGACCTAAGTACGAGAAGACTGACTCCTCTTACTGACTATACCTTGATTCATTCCTGTGACACTAGTTATTGATTCCGATGCTTCACTTCAGGTTTACTGTATCCCTTGGACCTTATTATTGACGATGAGACACAGAAATTGCATCGGAATTAAATACAAAAGGCACAATGCCGACTAAAGGACAGGAAGACTGGATCTTCTTACTGCCTATGATTTGAACCATTCCTGTGACACTAGTTATGGATTCCGATGCTTCACTTCATGTTTACTGTATCCCTCTGACCTTCCCAATGACGATGAAACACAGAAATTGCATCTGAATTAAATACAAAAGGCACAATGCCGACTTAAGTGCAAGAAGACTGACTCTTCTTACTGTCTGTGTTTTGAACCATTCCTGTGACACTAGATATAGATTCCGATGCTTCACACAAGGTTTACTGTATCCCTTAGACCTTCTTATTGACGATGAAACACCGAAATTGCAACAGAATTAAATAGAAAAGGCACAATGCCGACTTAGGTACAAGACGACTGTCTCTTCTTACTGTCTATGTTTTGAACCATTTTCTGTGACACTAGTTATGGATTCCGATGCTTCACTTCAGGTTTACTGTATCCCTTGGACCTTCTTATTGACGATGAAACACAGAAATTGCATCGGAATGAAATACAAAAGGCACAATGCCGACTTAAGTACAAGAACACTGACTCTTCTTACTGACTATATATTGATCCATTCCTGTGACACTAGTTATAGATTCGGATGCTTTACTTCAGGTTTACTTTATACCTTGGACCATCTTATTGACGACGAAACACAGAAATTGCATCGGAATTAAATACAAAAGGCACAATGCCGACTTACGTACAAGAAGACTGACTCTTCTTACTGACTATGATTTGAACCATTCCTGTGACACTAGTTGTAGATCCCGATGCTTCACTTCAGGTTTACTGTATCCCTTGGACCTTCTTATTGACGATGAAACACAGAAATTGCATCGGAATTAAATACAAAAGGCACAATGCCGACTTAAGAACAAGTAGACTGACTCTTCTTACTGACTATGTTCTGAACCATTCCGGTGACACTAGTTATAGATTCCGTTGCATCACTTCATGTTCACTGTATCCCTCTGACCCTCTTATTGACGGTGAAACACAGAAATTGCATCGGAATTAAATAGAAAAGGCACAATGCCGAGTTAAGTACAAGAAGACTGACTCTTCTTACTGTCTGTGTTTGAACCATTCCAGTGACACTAGTTATAGTTTCCGATGCTCCACTTCAGGTTAACTGTATCCCTCTGACCTTCTTATTGACGATGAAACATAGAAATTGCATCGGAAATAAATACAACAGGCGCAATACCGACTTAAGTACATGTAGACTGAATCTTCCTACTGTCTATGTTTTGAACCATTCCTGTAACACTAGTTATAGATTCCGACGCTTCATTTCAGGTTTACTGTATCCCTTGGACCTTCTTAATGACGATGAAACACAGATAGTGCCTCGGATTTAAATACAAAAGGCACAATGTCAACTTAAGTACAAGAAGAATGACTCTTCTTACTGACTATGTTTTGAACCATTCCTGTGACACTAGTTGTAGATTGCGATGCTTCACTTCTGGTTTAATGTATCTCTTGGACCGTCGTATTGATGATGAAACACAGAAATTTCATCGGAATTAAATACAAAAGGCACAATGCCGACTTACGTACAAGAAGACTGACTCTTCTTACTGACTATGTTTTGAATAATTCCTGTGACACTAGTTATGGATTCCGATGCTTCACTTCAGGTTTACTGTGTCCCATGGACCTTCTCATTGACGATGAAACACAGAAATTGCATCGGAATTAGATACAAAAGGCACAATGCCGACTTAAGTACAACAAGACTGACTCTTCTTACTGACTACATCTTGATCTATACGTGTGACACTAGTCTCAGATTCCGATGCTTCACTTCAGGTTTACTGTATCCCTTGGACCTTCTTATTGACGATGAAACACAGATATTGCATCAGAATTAAATACAAAAGAAACAATGCCGACTTAAGTACAAGAAGGCTGACTCTTCTTACTGTCTATGTTTTGAACCGTTCCTGTGACACTAGTTATAGCGTCCGATGCTTCACTCCAGGTTTACTGTATCCCTTGGACCTTCTTATTGACGATGAAACACAGAAATTGCATCGGAATTAAATACAAAAGGCACAATGCCGTCTTAAGTACAAGCAGACTGACTCTTCTTAATGTGTATGTTTTGAACCATTCCTGTGACACTAGTTAAAGATTCCGATGCTTCACTTCAGGTTTACTGTATCCCTTGGACCTTCTTATTGACGATGAAACACAGAAGTTGCATCGAAAATAAATACAAAAGGCACAATGCCGACTTAAGTACAACAAGACTGACTCTTCTCACTGGATATGTTTTGAACCATTCCTGTAACACTAGTTATAGATTCCGATGCTTCACTTCAGGCTTACTGTATCCCTCTGACCTTCTTATTGACGATGAAGCACAGAAATTGCTTCGGAATTAAATACAAAAGGCACAATGCCGACTTAAGAAGACTTACCCTTCTTACTGACTATGATTTGAACCATTCCTGTGACACTAGTTTTGGATTCCGATGCTTCACTTCAGGTTTACTGTATTCCTTGGACCTTCTTATTGGCGATGAAACACAGAAATTGCATCGGAATTAAATACAAAGGGCACAATGTCGACTTAAGTACAAGAAGAATGACTCTTCTTACTGTCTATATCTTGATCCATTCCTGTGACACTAGTTATAGATTCCGATGCTTCACTTCGGGATTACTGTATCCCTTGGACCTTCTTATTGACGATGAAACACAGGAATTGCATCGGAATTAAATACAAAAGCCACAATGCCGACTTAAGTACAAGAAGACTGACTCGTCTTGCTGACTATGATTTGAACCATTCCTGTGACACTAGTTGTAGATTCCGATGCTTCACTTCAGGTTTATTGTATCCCTCTGACCTTCTTATTAACGATGAAACACAGATATTGCATCGGAATTAAATACAAAAGGCACAATGCCAACTTAAGTACAAGCAGACTGACTCTTCTTACTGACTATGTTTTGATCCATTCCTGTGACACTAGTTATAGATTCCGATGCTTCACCTCAGGTTCACTGTATCCCTCTGACCTTCTTATTGACGATGAAACACAGAAATTGCATCGGAATTGAATAGAAAAATCACAAAGCCGTCTTAAGTACAAGCAGACTGACTCTTCTTAGTGTCTATGTTTTGAACCATTCCTGTGACACTAGTTAAAGATTCCGATGCTTCACTTCAGGTTTGCTGTATCCCTTGGACCTTCTTATTGACGATGAAACACAGAAATTGCATCGAAAATAAATACAAAAGGCACAATGCCGAACTAAGTACAACAAGACTGACTCTTCTTACTGGATATGTTTTGAACCATTCCTGTGACACTAGTTATAGATTCCGATGCTACACTTCAGGTTTAGTGTATCCCTCTGACCTTCTTATTGACGATGAAACACAGAAATTGCATCGGAAATAAATACAAAAGGCACAATACCGACTTAAGTACATGTAGACTGAATCTTCCTACTGTCTATGTTTTGAACCAATCCTTTGACACTAGTTATAGATTCCGATGCTTCATTTCAGGATTACTGCATCCCTCGGACCTTCTTAATGACGATGAAAGACAGATAGTGCATCGGAATTAAATACAAAATGTACAATGCCAACTTAAGTAGAAGAAGACTGACTCTTCCTACTGTCTATGTTTTGAACCATTCCTGTGACACTAGTTATAGTTTCTGATGCTTCACCTCAGGTTCACTCTATCCCTTGGACCTCCTTATTGACGATGAAACACAGAAATTGCAACGGAGTTAAATACAAAAGGCACAATGCCGACTTAAGTACAAGAAGACTGACTCTTCTTACTGACTATTTTGAACCATTCCTGTGACACTAGTTATAGATTCCGATGCTTCACTTCTGGTTTACTGTATCCCTTGGACCTTCGTATTGACGATGAAACACAGAAATTGCATGGGAATTAAATACAAAAGGCACAATGCCCAATGAAGTACAAGAAGACTGACTCTTCTTACTGACTATGTTTTGAACCATTTCTGTGATACTAGTTATGGATTCCGATGCTTCACTTCAGGTTTACTGTATCCCTTGGACCTTCGTATTGACGTTGAAACACTAAAATTGAATCGGTATTAAATAGAAAAGGCACAGTGCCGAACTAAGTACGAGAGGACTGACTCCTCTTACTGACTATATCTTGATTCATTCCTGTGACACTAGTTATAGATTCCGATGCTTCACTTCAGGTTTACTGTATCCCTTGGACCTTACTATTGACGATGAGACACAGAAATTGCATCGGAATTAAATACAAAAGGCACAATGCCGACTAAAGGACAAGAAGACTGGATCTTCTTACTGCCTATGTTTTGAACCATTCCTGTGACACTAGTTATAGATTCCGATGCTTCACTTCATGTTTACTGTATCCCTCTGACCTTCTCATTGACGATGAAACACAGAAATTGCATCTGAATTAAATACAAAAGGCACAATGCCGACTTAAGTGCAAGAAGACTGACTCTTCTTACTGTCTGTGTTTTGAACCATTCCTGTGACACTAGTTATAGATTCCGATGCTTCACACAAGGTTTACTGTATCCCTTGGACCTTATTATTGACGATGAAACACCGAAATTGCATCGGAATTAAATAGAAAAGGCACAATCCCGACTTAGGTACAAGACGACTGTCTCTTCTTACTGTCTATGTTTTGAACCATTTTCTGTGACACTAGTTATGGATTCCGATGCTTCACTTCAGGTTTACTGTATCCCTTGGACCTTCTTATTGACGATGAAACACAGAAATTGCATCGGAATGAAATACAAAAGGCACAATGCCGACTTATGTACAAGAACACTGACTCTTCTTACTGACTATATATTGATCCATTCCTGTGACACTAGTTATAGATTCGGATGCTTCACTTCAGGTTTACTGTATACCTTGGACCTTCTTATTGACGACGAAACACAGAAATTGCATCGGAATTAAATACAAAAGGCACAATGCCGACTTACGTACAAGAAGACTGACTCTTCTAACTGACTATGATTTGAACAATTCCTGTGACACTAGTTGTAGATCCCGATGCTTCACTTCAGGTTTACTGTATCCCTCTGACGTTCTTATTAACCCTGCTGTTCTGTTCACTTTTACTTGACATATATACTGTTCGGGTCAATATGACCCGACATATCAAAATGCTTTAGAAACATAAATTTTGGTACAGTTTTAGCTATCGACATTGTTGTTCTATTCCAGTACCTTGTTAGTAATAATAATAATAATAATAATAATAATAATAATGGTAATAATAATAATAATAACAATGCATACAACTTTATTGAGGGATATTTTTCATTTAAATATGCACATAAATTTGAAACAACAGACAGTTTCCATTACAGGCATTCAACTTAGAAAGCACTACAGTTTTTCCATACTTCTATTCTTATTGTTGACAGTTTAGACGTAAGTATTGACATTTTCTAACAACAGACAGTTGTCATTACAGATATTCATCTTAGAGCACACTACAGTACAGAACACACTACAGTTTTTTTATTACATTCCAACATAGAAAGCACTACAACTTTAGAATCCTCTCTTCTTACTGATTGTAGTTTAGGCACAAGTATTCACATAAATTTGAAACAACAGAATTTTCAATACAATCATCTTATAAAATACTACAGTTCTTTTCTTACTGCTTGCACTGTGGACACAAGTAGGTTACATGTTTCTTGCAAATATGTTTACTACATTTTCCACACACCATGTTTGTTTTATTGTCATTACTTGATGGACAGAACTTACAGCGTGCACGTTTTGTAGATTTTCTTGTTGTTACCGATTCTGACACACCACCCACATCATTCGGGTTTTGGATGCTTGTGACCATTCTCAAAGAATCTTCTGTTCTTGGGAAATGCGTTCTTGATGCAATATGTTCTTTTATCAGTGACTTTCCAAGTTCCTCCAAGAATATTCTCCTTCTAGTCAATTTGCTTGCATTCCAATTAGGGTCAACCGAAATCCACAAAACGTATGCATTATAAGCAGAAACATCAAGAATATTGTAGAAAACTATCATTGGCCACCTATTACTTTTTCGTTTGCATGTATATGTACCTAATAACTGATCAAGCGTGTCTACAGCACCTTTGGTTGAATTATAGTCCAAAATCATTTTTGGCTTCTTATCAGCCCTGTCACTGATTTCCGCATCATGGTGGAGAGTGCTCATAAGTACAACATTCTTGTGTCTCTTAGGAATATAATTAACCACAGTAGTGTCATTTGTGAAGTAAAATGAAGAGCTGTGTACCTCCTTGTTGGTCATTTTGTGTGGAAGCTCCGGCTTATTTTTCCGTATAGTTCCCAACATAGTCAATTTCCTTTTCAGAAGCAGCTGCCCCAAATTGTACGACGTAAAAAAGTTGTCACACGTGATATTCTGACCACGTAACTCAGAAGTGAGATCAGATACCACCCTCATTCCCTGATTTCTTTCTGGTGCCGCTCCACTCACCTTTCCTGTATAAATTTGGGCTTTCAGTACGTATGAAGTTTTGCTGTCACACATGGTCCATATTTTGATCCCATATTTTGCCGGTTTACTTGGGATATACTGCTTGAATGGACAGCGACCTCTAAATGCTACTAACTGCTCGTCAACAGTAACATTTTCTCCTGGATTATACAGTTTAGGAAGGACCTCTACCCACTTCTCCCAAATACTACGAATTGCGGCAAGTTTGTCAGTACGTCGTCTTTCCTCTCTAGTAGATTTCTTGTCAAATCGCAGGACACGTGATATCTTACAGAATGTTTCATGAGACATGGTTGCTCGAAATATGTTTCGCCCAGTATCTTTATCCCACAAACTTTTTGTAGACTCCCCATGAGATCGATATACACCCGCTAGGAGTAAGAGTCCTAAGTATGCATGGAAAACAGAACCATCAATATCTGTCCACTGTTCACCATAAACTCGCTGCCCTTCAATATTTGTCATCTCTATTATTTCATTTTGAAGCGCTGTGTGAAATACTGCTTCAAATGAACATTTTACATCAGATATTCTGCTGACTGCATACCTGGTAACTCCTGGGGTACTCTTGATGATGTTCGAAGCTGGTAGGCGACCATGTTGTGCTGGTGGATGCAACTGCCATTCTATATTCCCATTTTTAGAAAGAAAAGTCTCTACACTATTTTGTATGGGCTGTGGACTGTCGTAACTGTCATCGGAACACTCGCTTTCAGATGCATTGCTGATGTGATCTTCAAACTCAGAAAGTGATCCTTCATCTGGTGAGGCATTTACTATTTCTTCCAACTCACGATCATTCAATGGTCTCATCGCCATGGTGTCACAAGTCAAACTGGGCAGAAACAAAGCATTCCAATTATTGAGAACTGCCAATTATTATTTCCTGGGGAAAGCAACAAACAAGCCCATTGTTGTGAACGCATGGAGCTTTAGGTGATTGTTGAGAGTAAGTTGGAATGATGCAGTCACTATTCCCACACAACACAACAAAAATAATTTTCGCCATTTCCAGATTTTAGAAATAAATACGAGTTACACTAAACATATTTGTGTCGGGTCATTATGACCCGAACATTACATATGCAACTATTACAGTTGAAGCCCAAACTTCTTAAACTTTTTTAAAACCTTTTAAAACACATGCTGCTCATCCATTTTCAGACAAAGTCACAAAGTTTCATAAATATATATTGGTATTTACATAATGTAAAATAACGTTCATATTCGTTTCGGGTCATATAGACCCGAACAGAACAGCAGGGTTAACGATGAAACACAGATATTGCATCGGAATTAAATACAAAAGGCACAATGCTGACTTAAGTACAAGAAGACTGACTCTTCTTACTGACTATGTTTTGAACCATTCCTGTGACACTAGTTATAGATTACGATGCTTCACTTCCGGTTTACTGTATCCCTTGGATCTTCGTATTGACGATGAAACACAGAAATTGCATCGGAATTAAATAGAAAAGGCACAATGCCGTCTTAAGTACAAGCAGACTGACTCTTCTTAGTGTCTATGTTTTGAACGATTCCTGTGACGCTAGTTAAAAATTCCGATGCTTCACTTCAGGTTTACTGTATCCGTTGGAGCTTCTTATTGACGATGAAACACAGAAATTGCATCGGAATTGAATACAAAAGGCACAATGTCTACTTAAGTTCAAGATGACTGGCTCTTCTTACTGAGTATGTTTTGAACCATTCCTGTGACACTAGTTGTAGATTCCGAGGCTTCACTTCAGGTTTACTGTATCCCTAGGACCTTCTCATTGACGATGAAACACAGAAATTGCATCGGAACTAAATACAAAAGGCACAATGCCGACTTAAGTATAAGAAGACTGACTCTTTACTGCTGTCTATGTTTGAACCATTTCTGTGACATTAATTATAGATTCCGATGCTTCACTTCAGGGTTACTGTATCCTTTGGACCTTCTTATTGGCGACGAAACACAGAAATTGCATCCTAATTAAATAGAAAATGCACAATGTCGACTTAAGTACAAGAAGACTGACTGTTCTTACTGTCTATGTTTCGAACCATTGCTGTGACACTAGTTATGGATTCCGATGCTTCACCTCAGGTCCACTGTATCCCTCTGACCTTCTTATTGACGATGAAACACAGAAATTGCATCGGAATTAAATAGAAAAGGCACAATGCCGTCTTAAGTACAAGCAGAGTGACTCTTCTTCGTGTCTATGTTTGAACCATTCCTGTGACGCTAGTTACAGATTCCGATGCTTCACTTCAGGTTTACTGTGTCCCTTGGACCTTCTTATTGACGATGAAACACAGATATTGCATCGGAATTAAATACAAAAGGCAAAATGGCGACTTAAATACAAGAAGACTGACTCTTCTTACTGACAGTTTTGAACCATTCCTGTGACACTAGATATAGATTCCGATGCTTCACTTCAGGTTTACTGTATCCCTCTGACGTTCTTATTAACGATGAAACGCAGATATTGCATCGGAATTAAATACAAAAGGCACAATGCCGACTTAAGTACAAGAAGACTGACTTTTCTTACTGACTACGTTTTGAACCATTCCTGTGACACTAGTTATAGATTCCGATGCTTCACTTCTGGTTTACTGTATCCCTTGGACCGTCGTATTGATGATGAAACACAGAAATTTCATCGGAATTAAATACAAAAGGCACAATGCCGACTTTCGTACAAGAAGACTGACTCTTCTTACTGACTATGTTTGAACCATTCCTGTGACACTAGTTATGGATTCCGATGCTTCACTTCAGGTTTACTATATCCCATGGACCTTCTTATTGACGATGAAACACAGAAATTGCATCGGAATTAGATACAAAAGGCACATTGCCGACTTAAGTACAAAAAGACTGACTCTTCTTGCTGACTATATCTTGTTCCATTCCTGTGACACTAGTTATAGATTCCGATGCTTCACTTCAGGTTTACTATATCCCATGGACCTTCTTATTGACGATGAAACACAGAAATTGCATCGGAATTAGATACAAAAGGCACATTGCCGACTTAAGTACAAAAAGACTGACTCTTCTTGCTGACTATATCTTGTTCCATTCCTGTGACACTAGTTATAGATTCCGATGCTTCACTTCAGGTTTACTGTATCCCTTGGACCTTCTTATTGACGATGAAACACAGAAATTGCATCGGAATTAAATACAAAAGAAACAATGCCGAATTAAGTACAAGAAGGCTGACTCTTCTTACTGTCTATGTTTTGAACCGTTCCTGTGACACTAGTTACAGAGTCCGATGCTTCACTCCAGGTTCACTGTATCCCTTGAACCTTCTTATTGACGATGAAACACAGAAATTGCATCGGAATTAAATAGAAAAGGCACAATGCCGACTTAAGTACAAGAAGACTGACTCTTCCTACTGTCTATGTTTTGAACCATTCCTGTGACATTGTTATAGATTCCGATGCTTCACCTCAGGTTCACTGTATCCCTCTGACCTTCTTATTGACGATGAAACACAGAAATTGCATCGGAATTAAATACAAAAGGCAAAATGCCGTCTTAAGTACAAGCAGACTGACTCTTCTTAATGTGTATGTTTTGAACCATTCCTGTGACATTAGTTAAAGATTCCGATGCTTCACTTCAGGTTTACTGTATCCCTTGGACCTTCTTATTGACGATGAAACACAGAAATTGCATCGAAAATAAATACAAAAGGCAAAATGCCGACTTAAGTACAACAAGACTGACTCTTCTCACTGGATATGTTTTGAACCATTCCTGTAACACTAGTTATAGATTCCGATGCTTCACGTCAGGCTTACTGTATCCCTGTGACCTTCTTATTGACGATGAAACACAGAAATTGCATCGGAATTAAATACAAAAGGCACAATGCCGACTTAAGAAGACTTACCCTTCTTACTGACTATGATTTGAACCATACCTGTGACACTAGTTTTGGATTCCGATGCTTCACTTCAGGTTTACTGTATTCCTTGGACCTTCTTATTGACGATGAAACACAGAAATTGCATCGGAATTAAATACAAAAGGCACAATGTCGACTTAAGTACAAGAAGAATGACTTTTCTTACTGACTATATCTTGATCTATTCCTGTGACACTAGTTATAGATTCCGATGCTTCACTTCGGGATTACTGTATCCCTTGGACCTTCTTATTGACGATGAAACACAGGAATTGCATCGGAATTAAATACAAAAGCCACAACGCCGACTTAAGTACAAGAAGACTGACTCGTCTTGCTGACTATGATTTGAACCATTCCTGTGACACTAGTTGTAGATTCCGATGCTTTACTTCAGGTTTATTGTATCCCTCTGACCTTCTTATTAACGATGAAACACAGATATTGCATCGGAATTAAATACAAAAGGCACAATGCCAACTTAAGTACAAGCAGACTGACTCTTCTTACTGACTATGTTTTGATCCATTCCTGTGACACTAGTTATAGATTCTGATGCTTCACCTCAGGTTCACTGTATCCCTCTGACCTTCTTATTGTCGATGAAACACAGAAATTGCATCGGAATTGAATAGAAAAGGCACAATGCCGCCTTAAGTACAAGCAGACTGACTCTTCTTAGTGTCTATGTTTTGAACCATTCCTGTGACACTAGTTAAAGATTCCGATGCTTCACTTCAGGTTTGCTGTATCCCTTGGACCTTCTTATTGACGATGAAACACAGAAATTGCATCGAAAATAAATACAAAAGGCACAATGCCGACCTAAGTACAACAAGACTGACTCATCTTATTGGATATGTTTTGAACCATTCCTGTGACACTAGTTATAGATTCCGATGCTACACTTCAGGTTTAGTGTATCCCTCTGACCTTTTTATTGACGATGAAACACAGAAATTGCATCGGAAATAAATACAAAAGGCACAATACCGACTTAAGTACATGTAGACTGAATCTTCCTACTGTCTATGTTTTGAACCAATCCTGTGACACTAGTTATAGATTCCGATGCTTCATTTCAGGATTACTGCATCCCTCGGACCTTCTTAATGACGATGAAACACAGATAGTGCATCGGAATTAAATACAAAAGGTACAATGCCAACTTAAGTAGAAGAAGACTGACTCTTCCTACTGTCTATGTTTTGAACCATTCCTGTGACACTAGTTATAGTTTCCGATGCTTCACCTCAGGTTCACTCTGTCCCTTGGACCTTCTTATTGACGATGAAACACAGAAATTGCAACGGAGTTAAATACAAAAGGCACAATGCCGACTTAAGTACAAGAAGACTGACTCTTCTTACTGACTGTTTTGAACCATTCCTGTGACACTAGTTATAGATTACGATGCTTCACTTCAGGTTTACTGTATCCCTCTGACCTTCTTATTAACGATGAAACACAGATATTGCATCGGAATTAAATACAGAAGGCACAATGCCGACTTAAGTACAGGAAGACTGACTCTTCTTACTGACTATGTTTTGAACCATTCCTGTGTCACTAGTTATAGATTCCGATGCTTCACTTCCGGTTTACTGTATCCCTTGGACCTTCGTATTGACGATGAAACACAGAAATTGCATGGGAATTAAATACAAAAGGCACAATGCCCAATGAAGTACAAGAAGACTAACTCTTCTTACTGACTATGTTTTGAACCATTCCTGTGATACTAGGTATGGATTCCGATGCTTCACTTCAGGTTAACTGTATCCCTTGGACCTTCGTATTGACGATGAAACACTGAAATTGCATCGGTATTAAATACAAAAGGCACAGTGCCGACCTAAGTACGAGAAGACTGACTCCTCTTACTGACCATACCTTGATTCATTCCTGTGAGACTAGTTATAGATTCCGATGCTTCACTTCAGGTTTACTGTATCCGTTGGAGCTTCTTATTGACGATGAAACACAGAAATTGCATCGGAATTGAATACAAAAGGCACAATGCCTACTTAAGTTGAAGATGACTGGCTCTTCTTACTGAGTATGTTTTCAACCATTCCTGTGACACTAGTTGTAGATTCCGAGGCTTCACTTCAGGTTTACTGTATCCCTAGGACCTTCTCATTGACGATGAAACACAGAAATTGCATCGGAACTAAATACAAAAGGCACAATGCCGACTTAAGTATAAGAAGACTGACTCTTTACTGTTGTCTATGATTGAACCATTCCTGTGACATTAGTTATAGATTCCGATGCTTCACTTCAGGGTTTCTGTATCCTTTGGACCTCCTTATTGGCGACGAAACACAGAAATTGCATCCTAATTAAATAGAAAATGCACAATGCCGACTTAAGTACAAGAAGACTGACTGTTCTTACTGTCTATGTTTCGAACCATTGCTGTGACACTAGTTATAGATTCCGATGCTTCACCTCAGGTCCACTGTATCCCTCTGACCTTCTTATTGACGATGAAACACAGAAATTGCATCGGAATTAAATAGAGAAGGCACAATGCCGTCTTAAGCACAAGCAGACTGACTCTTCTTAGTGTCTATGTTTTGAACCATTCCTGTGACGCTAGTTACAGATTCAGATGCTTCACTTCAGGTTTACTGTGTCCCTTGGACCTTCTTATTGACGATGAAACACAGATATTGCATCGGAATTAAATACAAAAGGCAAAATGGCGACTTAAGTACAAGAAGACTGACTCTTATTACTGACAGTTTTGAACCATTCCTGTGACACTAGATATAGATTCCGATGCTTCACTTCAGGTTTACTGTATCCCTCTGACGTTCTTATTAACGATGAAACGCAGATATTGCATCGGAATTAAAAACAAAAGGCACAATGCCGACTTTCGTACAAGAAGACTGACTCTTCTTACTGACTATGTTTCGAACCATTCCTGTGTCACTAGTTATAGATTCCGATGCTTCACTTCTGGTTTACTGTATCCCTTGGACCTTCGTATTGACGTTGAAACACAGAAATTGCATGGGAATTAAATACAAAAGGCACAATACCCAATGAAGTACAAGAAGACTGACTCTTCTTACTGACTATGTTTTGAACCATTCCTGTGACACTAGTTGTGGATTCCGATGCTTCACTTCAGGTTAACTGTATCCCTTGGACCTTCGTATTGACGATGAAACACTGAAATTGCATCGGTATTAAATACAAGAGGCACAGTGCCGACCAATGTACGAGATGACTGACTCCTCTTACTGACCATACCTTGATTCATTCCTGTGACACTAGTTATAGATTCCGATGCTTCACTTCAGGTTTACTGTATCCCTTGGACCATATTATTGACGATGAAACACAGAAATTGCATCGGAATTAAACACAAAAGGCACAATGCCGACTAAAGGACAAGAAGACTGGATCTTCTTACTGCCTATGGTTTGAACCATTCCTGTGACACTAGTTATAGATTCCGATGCTTCACTTCAGGTTTACTGTATCCCTCTGACCTTCTCATTGACGATGAAACACAGAAATTGCATCTGAATTAAATACAAAAGTCACAATGCCGACTTAAGTGCAAGAAGACTGACTCTTCTTACTGTCTATGTTTTGAACCATTCCTGTGACACTAGTTATAGATTCCGATGCTTCACACAAGGTTTACTGTATCCCTTGGACCTTCTAATTGACGATGAAACACCGAAATTGCATCGGAATTAAATAGAAAAGGCACAATGCCGACTTAGGTACAAGAAGACTGTCTCTTCTTACTGTCTATGTTTTGAACCATTCCTGTGACACTAGTTATGGATTCCGATGCTTCACTTCAGGTTTACTGTATCCCTTGGACCTTCTTATTGACGATGAAACACAGAAATTGTATCGGAATTAAATACAAAAGGCACAATGCCAACTTAAGTACAAGAACACTGACTCTTCTTACTGACTATATATTGATCCATTCCTGTGACACTAGTTATAGATTCGGATACTTCACTTCAGGTTTACTGTATACCTTGGACCTTCTTAGTGACGACGAAACACAGAAATTGCATCGGAATTAAATACAAAAGGCACAATGCCGACTTAAGTACAAGAAGACTGACTCTTCTTACTGACAATGATTTGAACAATTCCTGTGACACTAGTTGTAGACCCTGATGCTTCACTTCAGGTTCACTGTATCCCTCCGACGTTCTTATTAACGATGAAACACAGTTATTGCATCGGAATTAAATACAAAACGCACAATGCTGACTTAAGTACAAGAAGACTGACTCTTCTTACTGACTATGTTTTGAACCATTCCTGTGCCACTAGTTATAGATTACGATGCTTCACTTCCGGTTTACTGTATCCCCTGGACCTTCGTATTGACGATGAAACACAGAAATTGCATCGGAATTAATTAGAAAAGGCACAATGCCGTCTTAAGTACAAGCAGACTGACTCTTCTTAGTGTCTATGCTTTGAACCATTCCTGTCACGCGACTTAAAGATTCCGATGCTTCACTTCAGGTTTACTGTACCCGTTGGACCTTCTTATTGACGATGAAACACATAAATTGCATCGGAATTGAATACAAAAGGCACAATGCCGACTTAAGTACAAGATGACTGGCTCTTCTTACTGAGTATGTTTTGAACCATTCCTGTGACACTAGTTGTAGATTCCGAGGCTTCACTTCAGGTTTACTGTATCCCTAGGACCTTCTTATTGACGATGAAACACAGAAATTGCATCGGAACTAAATACAAAAGGCACAATGCCGACTTAAGTATAAGAAGACTGACTCTTTACTGCTGTCTATGTTTGAACCATTCCTGTGACATTAGTTATAGATTCCGATGCTTCACTTCAGGGTTACTGTATCCTTTGGACCTTCTTATTGGCGACGAAACACAGAAATTGCATCGGAATTAAATAGAAAATGCACAATGCCGACTTAAGTACAAGAAGACTGACTGTTCTTACTGTCTATGTTTCGAACCATTGCTGTGACACTAGTTATAGATTCCGATGCTTCACCTCAGGTCCACTGTATCCCTCTGACCTTCTTATTGACGATGAAACACAGAAATTGCATCGCAATTAAATAGAAAAGGCACAATGCCGTCTTAAGTACAAGCAGACTGTCTCTTCTTACTGTCTATGTTTTGAACCATTCCTGTGACACTAGTTATAGATTCCGATGCTTCACTTCAGGTTTACTGTATCCCTTGGACCTTCTTATTGACGATGAAACACAGAAATTGCATCGGAATTAAATACAAAAGGCACAATACCGACTTAAGTACAAGAAGACTGACTCTTCTTACTGTCTATGTTTGAACCATTCCTGTGACACTTGTTATAGATTCCGATGCTTCTCTTCAGGTTTGCTGTATCCCTCTGATCTTCTTATTGACGATGAATCCCAGAAATTGCATCGGAATTAAATACAAAAGGCACAATGCCGACTTAAGTACAAGAAGACTGACTCTTCTTACTGTCTATGATTTGAACCATTCCTGTTACACTAGTTATAGATTCCGATGCTTCACTTCAGGCTTACTGTATCCCTTGGACCTTCTTATTGACGATGAAACACAGAAATTGCATGGGAATTAAATAGTAAAGACACAATGCCGACTTAAGTACAAGACGACTGACTTTTCTTACTGTCTATGTATTGAACCATTCCTGTGACACTAGTTATAGATTCCGATGCTTCACTTCAGGTTTACTGTATCCCTTAATCCTTCTTATTGACGATGAAACACAGAAATTGCATCGGAATTAAATACAAAAGGCCCAAAGCCACTTAAGTACAAGAGGACTGATCCTTCTTACCGTCTATGTTTGAACCATTCCTGAGACACTAGTCATAAATTCCGTTGCTTCACTTCAGGTTTACTGTAACCCTCTGACCTTCTTATTGATGATGAAACACAGAAATTGCATCGGAGTTAAATATAAAAGGCACAATGCAGACTTAAGTACAAGAAGACTGACTCTTCTTACAGACTATGTTTTGAAACATTCCTGTGACAGTAGTTATAGATTGCGATGCTTCACTTCAGGTTTGCTGTATCCCTCTGACCTTCTTATTGACGATGAAACACAGCATTTGCATCGGAATTAAATACAAAAGGCACAATGCCGACTTAAGTACAAGAAGACAGACTCTTCCTACTGTCTATGTTTTGAACCAGTCCTGTTACACTAGTTATAGATTCCGATGCTTCACTTCAGGTTTACTGTATCCCTTGGACCTTCTTATTGACGATGAAACACAGAAATTGCATCGGAATTAAATACAAAAGGCACAATGCCGATTTAAGTACATGAAGACCGACTCTTTCTACTGACTATGTTTTGAACCATTCCTGTGACACTAGTTATAGATTCCGATGCTTCACTTCAGGTTTACTGTATCCTTTGGACCTTCTTCGTGACGATGAAACACAGAAATTGCATCGGAATTAAATACAAAAAGGCACAATGCCGACTTAAGTACAAGAAGACTGACTCTCATTACTGTCTATGCTTTGAACCATTCCATTGACACTAGTTATAGATTCCGTTGTTTCACTCCAGGTTTACTGTATCCCTTGGACCTTCTTATTAACGATGAAACACAGAAATTGCATCGGAATTAAATAGAATAGGCACAATGCCGACTTAAGTACAAGAGGACTGACTCTTCCTACTGTCAATGCTTTGAACCATTCCTGTGACACTAGTTATAGATTCCGGTGCTTCACTCCAGGTTTACTGTTTCCCTTGGACCTTCTTATTGACGATGAAACACAGAAATTGTATCTGATTTAAATAGAAAAGGCACAATGCCGACTTAAGTACAAGAAGACTGACGCTTCTTACTGACTATGTTTTGAACCATTCCTGTGACACTAGTTATAGATTCCGATGCTTCACTTCAGGTTTACTGTATCCCTTGGACCTTCTTATTGACGATGAAACACAGAAATTGCATCGGAATGAAATAGAAAAGGCACAATACCGACTTAAGTACAAGAAGACTGACTCTTCTTACTGTGTACGTTTGAACCATTCCTGTGACACTAGTTATAGATTCCGATGCTTCACTTCAGGTTTACTGTATCCCTCTGACCTTCCTATAGACGATGAAACACAGAAATTGCATCCGAATTAAATACAAAAGGCACAATATCGACTTAAGTACAAGAAGACTGACTCTTCCTACTGTCTATGTTTTGAACCATTCCTGTGACACTAGTTATAGATTTCGATGCTACACTTCAGGTTTACTGTATCCATCTTACCTTCTTATTGACGATGAAACACAGAAATTGCATCGGAATTAAATACAAAAGGCACAATGCCGACTTAAGTACAGGAAGACTGACTCTTCTTACTGACTATGTTTTGAACCATTCTCGTGACACTTGTTATAGATTCCGATGCTTCACTTCAGGTTTACTGTATCCCTTAAACCTTCTCATTGACGATGAAACACAGAAATTGCATCGGAATTAAATACAAAAAGCACAATGCCGACTTAAGTACAAGAAGACTGACTCTTCTTACTGAGTATGTTTGAACCATTCCTGTGTCACTTGTTATAGATTCCGATGCTTCACTTCAGGTTTACTGTATACCTTGGACCTTATAATTGACGATGAAACACAGAGATTGCATCGGAATTAAATAGAAAAGGCACAATGCCGACTTAAGTACAAGAAGGCTGCCTCTTTTTAGTGTCTATGTTTTGAACCATTTCTGTGACACTAGTTACAGATTGCGATGCCTTACTTCAGGTTTACTGTCTCCCTTGGACCATCTTATTGACGATGAAACACAGAAATTGCATCGGAATTAAATACAAAAGGCACAATACCGACTTAAGTACAAGAAGACTGACTCTTCTTACTGTCTATGTTTTGAACCATTCCTGTGACACTAGTTATAGATTCCGATGCTTCACATCAGGTTTACTGTATCCCTATGATCTTCTTATTGACAATGAAACACAGAAATTGCATCGGAATTAAATACAAAAGGCACAATGCAGACTTAAGTACAAGAAGACTGACTCTTCTTACAGTCTATGTTTTGAACCATTCCTGTGACACTAGTTATAGATTCCGGTGCTTCACTCCAGGTTTACTGTTTCCCTTGGACCTTCTGATTGACGATGAAACACAGAAATTGCATCGGAATTAAATACAAAGGGCAAAATGCCGACTTAAGTACACGAAGACTGACGTTTCTTACTGCCTATGTTTTGAACAATTCCTGTGACACTAGTTATAGATTCCGATGCTACACTCCACGTTTACTGTATCCCTTGGATCTTCTTATTGACGATGAAAAACAGAAATTGCATCGGAATGAAATTCAAAAGGCACAATGCCGACTTAAGGACAAGAAGACTGACTCTTCTTACTGTCTATGTTTTGAACCATTACTGTGACACTAGTTATAGATTCCGATGCTTCACTCCAGGTTTACTGTATCACTTGGACCTTCTTATTGACGATGAAACACAGAAATTGCATCGGAATTAAACACAAAAGGCACAATGCCGACTTAAGTACAAATAGACTGACTCTTCTTAATGACAATGTTTTGAACCATTCCTGTGACACTGGTTATAGATTCTGATACTTCACTTCAGGTTTACTGTACCCCTCTGACCTTCTTATTGACGATGAAACACAGAATTGCATCGGAATTAAATACAAAAGGCACAATGCCGACTTAAGGACAAGAAGACTGACTCTTTTTACTGACTATATTTTGAACCATTCCTGTGACACTAGTTATGGATTCGGATGCTTTACTTCTGGTTTACTGTATCCCTCTGACCTTCTTATTGACGATGAAACACAGAAATTGCATCGGAGTTAAATATAAAAGGCACAATGCAGACTTAAGTACAAGAAGACTGACTCTTCTTGCAGACTATGTTTTGAAACATTCCTGTGACAGTAGTTATAGATTGCGATGCTTCACTTCAGGTTTGCTGTATCCCTCTGACCTTCTTATTGACGATGAAACACAGCATTTGCATCGGAATTAAATCCAAAAGGCACAATGCCGACTTAAGTACACGAAGACTGACGTTTCTCACTGCCTATGTTTTGAACAATTCCTGTGACACTAGTTATAGATTCCGATGCTACACTCCACGTTTACTGTATCCCTTGGACCTTCTTATTGACGATGAAAAACAGAAATTGCATCGGAATGGAATACAAAAGGCACAATGCCGACTTAAGGTCAAGAAGACTGACTCTTCTTACTGACTATGTTTTGAACCATTCCTGTGTCACTAGTTATAGATTCCGATGCTTCACTTCAGGTTTACTGTATCCCTTGGACCTGCTTATTGACGATGAAACACAGAAATTGCATCGGAATAAAATACAAAAGGCACAATGCCGACTTAAGTACAAGAAGACTGACTCTTCTTACTGTCTATGCTTTGAACCATTCCTGTGACAGTAGTTACACATTCCGATTCTTCACTCCAGGTTTACTGTATCCCTTGGTCCTTCTTATTGACGATGAAACACGGAATTTGCATCGGAATTAAATACAAAAGGCACAGTGCCGACTTAAGTACAAGAGGACTGACTCTTCTTACTGACTATGTTTTGAACCATTCCGGTGACACTAGTCATAGATTCCGATGCTTCACTTCAGGGTTACTGTATCCCTTGGACCTTCTTATTGACGATGATACACAAAAATTGCATCGGAATTAAATACAAAGGGCAAAATGCCGACATAAGTACACGAAGACTGACGTTTCTTACTGCCTATGTTTTGAACAATTCCTGTGACACTAGTTATAGATTCCGATGCTACACTCCACGTTTACTGTATCCCTTGGACCTTCTTATTGACGATGAAAAACAGAAATTGCATCGGAATGAAATACAAAAGGCACAATGCCGACTTAAGTACAAGAAGACTGACTCTTCTTACTGACTATGTTTTGAGCCATTCCTGTGTCACTAGTTATAGATTCCGATGCTTCACTTCAGGTTTACTGTATACCTTGGACTTCCTAATTGACGATGAAACACAGAAATTGCATCGGAATTAAATAGAAAAGGCACAATGACGACTTAAGTACAAGAAGACTGACTCTTCTTACTCTCTATGTTTTGAACCATTTCTGTGACACTAGTTATAGATTCCGATGCTCCACTTCAGGTTTACTGTCTCCCTTGGACCTTCTTATTGCCGATGAAACACAGAAATTGCATCGGAATTAAATACAAAAGGCACAATACCGACTTAAGTACAAGAAGACTGACTCTTCTTACTGTCTATGTTTTGAACCATTCCTGTGACACTAGTTATAGATTCCGAAGATTCACTTCAGGTTTACTGTATCCCTCTGATCATCTTATTGACGATGAATCACAGAAATTGCATCGGAATTAAATACAAAAGCCACAATGCCGACTTAAGTACAAGAAGACTGACTCTTCTTACTGTCTATGTTTTGAACCATTCCTGTGACACTAGTTATAGATTCCGATGCTTCACTTCAGGCTTACTGTATCCCTTGGACCTTCTTATTGACGATGAAACACAGAAATTGCATCGGAATTAAACACAAAAGGCACAATGCCGACTTAAGTACAAATAGACTGACTCTTCTTACTGACTATGTTTTGAACCATTCCTGTGACACTCGTTATAGATTCTGATACTTCACTTCAGGTTTACTGTACCCCTCTGACCTTCTTATTGACGATGAAACACAGAATTGCATCGGAATTAAATACAAACGGCACAATGCCGACTTAAGGACTAGAAGACTGACTCTTTTTACTGACTATGTTTTGAACCATTCCTGTGACACTAGTTATGGATTCGGATGCTTTACTTCAGGATTACTGTATCCCTCTGACCTTCTTATTGACGATGAAACACAGAAATTGCATCGGAGTTAAATATAAAAGGCACAATGCAGACTTAAGTACAAGAAGACTGACTCTTCTTACAGACTATGATTTGAAACATTCCTGTGACAGTAGTTATAGATTGCGATGCTTCACTTCAGGTTTGCTGTATCCCTCTGACCTTCTTATTGACGATGAAACACAGCATTTGCATCGGAATTAAATACAAAAGGCACAATGCCGACTTAAGAACAAGAAGACTGACTCTTCCTACTGTCTATGTTTTGAACCATTCCTGTGACACTAGTTATAGATTCCGATGCTTCACTTCAGGTTTACTGTATCCCTCTGATCTTCTTATTGACGATGAAACACAGAAATTGCATCGGAATTAAATACAAAAGGCACAATGCCGACTTAAGTACAGGAAGACTGACTCTTCTTACTGACTATGTTTTGAACCATTCTCGTGACACTAGTTATAGATTCCGATGTTTCACTTCAGGTTTACTGTATCCCTTAATCCTTCTTATTGACGATGAAACACAGAAATTGCATCGGAATTAAATACAAAAGGCACAATGCCGACTTAAGTACAAGAAGACTGACTCTTCTTACTGAGTATGTTTGAACCATTCCTGTGTCACTTGTTATAGATTCCGATGCTTCACTTCAGGTTTACTGTATACCTTGGACCTTATAATTGACGATGAAACACAGAGATTGCATCGGAATTAAATAGAAAAGCCACAATGCCGACTTAAGTACAAGAAGGCTGCCTCTTTATAGTGTCTATGTTTTGAACCATTTCTGTGACACTAGTTACAGATTGCGATGCTTCACTTCAGGTTTACTGTCTCCCTTGGACCATCTTATTGACGATGAAACACAAAAATTGGATCGGAATTAAATACAAAAGGCACAATACCGACTTAAGTACAAGAAGACTGACTCTTCTTACTGTCTATGTTTTGAACCATTCCTGTGACACTAGTTATAGATTCCGATGCTTCGCATCAGGTTTACTGTATCCCTATGATCTTCTTATTGACAATGAAACACTGAAATTGCATCGGAATTAAATACAAAAGGCACAATGCTGACTTAAGTACAAGAAGACTGACTCTTCTTACAGTCTATGTTTTGAACCATTCCTGTGACACTAGTTATAGATTCCGGTGCTTCACTCCAGGTTTACTGTTTCCCTTGGACCTTCTTATTGACGATGAAACACAGATATTGCATCGGAATGAAATACACTCCTGGAAATTGAAATAAGAACACCGTGAATTCATTGTCCCAGGAAGGGGAAACTTTATTGACACATTCCTGGGGTCAGATACATCACATGATCACACTGACAGAACCACAGGCACATAGGCACAGGCAACAAAGCACGCACAATGTCGGCACTAGTATAGTGTATATCCACCTTTCGCAGCAATGCAGGCTGCTATTCTCCCATGGAGACGATCGTAGATATGCTGGATGTAGTCCTGTGGAACGGCTAGCCATGCCATTTCCACCTGGCGCCTCAGTTGGACCAGCGTTCGTGCTGGACGTGCAGACCGCGTGAGACGACGCTTCATCCAGTCCCAAACATGCTCAATGGGGGACAGATCCGGAGATCTTGCTGGCCAGGGTAGTTGACTTACACCTTCTAGAGCACGTTGGGTGGCACGGGATACATGCGGACGTGCATTGTCCTGTTGGAACAGCAAGTTCCCTTGCCGGTCTAGGAATGGTAGAACGATGGGTTCGATGACGGTTTGGATGTACCGTGCACTATTCAGTGTCCCCTCGACGATCACCAGTGGTGTACGGCCAGTGTAGGAGATCGCTCCCCACACCATGATGCCGGGTGTTGGCCCTGTGTGCCTCGGTCGTATGCAGTCCTGATTGTGGCGCTCACCTGCACGGCGCCAAACACGCATACGACCATCATTGGCACCAAGGCAGGAGCGACTCTCATCGCTGAAGACGACACGTCTCCATTCGTCCCTCCATTCACGCCTGTCGCGACACCACTGGAGGCGGGCTGCACGATGTTGGGGCGTGAGCGGAAGACGGCCTAACGGTGTGCGGGACCGTAGCCCAGCTTCATGGAGACGGTTGCGAATGGTCCTCGCCGATACCCCAGGAGCAACAGTGTCCCTAATTTGCTGGGAAGTGGCGGTGCGGTCCCCTACGGTACTGCGTAGGATCCTACGGTCTTGGCGTGCATCCGTGCGTCGCAGCGGTCCGGTCCCAGGTCGACGGGCACGTGCACCTTCCGCCGACCACTGGCGACAACATCGATGTACTGTGGAGACCTCACGCCCCACGTGTTGAGCAATTCGGCGGTACGTCCACCCGGCCTCCCGCATGCCCACTATACGCCCTCGCTCAAAGTCCGTCAATTGTACATACGGTTCACGTCCACGCTGTCGCGGCATGCTACCAGTGTTAAAGACTGCGATGGAGCTCCGTATGCCACGGCAAACTGGCTGACACTGACGGCAGCGGTGCACAAATGCTGCACTGCTAGCGCCATTTGACGGCCAACACCGCGGTTCCTGGTGTGTCCGTTGTGCCGTGCGTGTGATCATTGCTTGTACAGCCATCTCGCAGTGTCCGGAGCAAGTATGGTGGGTCTGACACACCGGTGTCAATGTGTTCTTTTTTCCATTTCCAGGAGTGTAGAAAGGGCACAATGCCGACTTATGTACAAGAAGACTGACTCTTCTTACTGTTTATGTTTGAACCATTCCTGTGACACTAGTTATAGATTCCGATGCTTCACTTCAGGTTTACTGTATCCCTCTGACCTTCCTATAGACGATGAAACACAGAAATTGCATCCGAATTTAATACAAACGGAACAATATCGACTTAAGTACAAGAAGACTGAATCTTCCTACTGTCTATGTTTTGAACCATTCCTGTGACACTAGTTATAGATTTCGATGCTACACTTCAGGTTTACTGTATCCCTCTGACCTTCTTATTGACGATCAAACACAGAAATTGCATCGGAATTAAATACAAAAGGCACAATGCCGACATAAGTACAGGAAGAGTGACTCTTCTTACTGACTATGTTTTGAACCATTCTCGTGACACTAGTTATAGATTCCGATGCTTCACTTCAGGTTTACTGTATCCCTTAAACCTTCATATTGACGATGAAACACAGAAATTGCATCGGAATTAAATACAAAAGGTACAATGCCGACTTAAGTACAAGAAGACTGACTCTTCTTACTGAGTATGTTTGAACCATTCCTGTGTCACTAGTTATAGATTCCGATGCTTGACTTCAGGTTTACTGTATACCTTGGACCTTATAATTGACGATGAAACACAGAGATTCCATCGGAATTAAATAGAAAGGCACAATGCCGACTTAAGTTCAAGAAGGCTGCCTCTTTTTACTATGTATGTTTTGAACCATTCCTGTGACACTAGTTATAGATTCCGATGCTTCACTTCAGGTTTACTGTATCCCTTGGACCTGCTTATTGACGATGAAACACAGAAATTGCATCGGAATTAAATACAAAAGGCACAATGCCGACTTAAGTACAAGAAGACTGACTCTTCTTACTGTCTATGCTTTGAACCATTCCTGTGACAGTAGTTACACATTCCGATTCTTCACTCCAGGTTTACTGTATCCCTTGGTCCTTCTTATTAACGATGAAACACAGAAATTGCATCGGTATTAAATACAAAAGGCACAATGCCGACTTAAGTACAAGAAGACTGACTCTTCTTACTGACTATGATTTGAACCAATCTGGTGACACTAGTCATAGATTCCGATGCTTCACTTCAGGGTTACTGTATCCCTTGGACCTTCTTATTGACGATGAAACACAGAAATTGCATCGGAATTAAATACAAAGGGCAAAATGCCGACTTAAGTACACGAAGACTGACGTTTCTTACTGCCTATGCTTTGAACAATTCCTGTGACACTAGTTATAGATTCCTATGCTACACTCCACGTTTACTGTATCCCTTGGACCTTCTTATTGACGATGAAAGACAGAAATTGCATCGGAATGAAATACAAAAGGCACAATGCCGACTTAAGTACAAGAAGACTGACTCTTCTTACTGTCTATGTTTTGAACCATTCCTGTGACACTAGTTATAGATTCCGATGCTTCACTTCAGGCTTACTATATCCCTTGGACCTTCTTATTGACGATGAAACACAGAAATTGCATCGGAATTAAACACAAAAGTCACAATGCCAGCTTAAGTACAAATAGACTGATTCTTCTTACTTAATATGTTTTGAACCATTCCTGTGACACTGGTTATAGATTCTGATGCTTCACTTCAGGTTTACTGTACCCCTCTGACCTTCTTATTGACGATGAAACACAGAATTGCATCGGAATCAAATACAAAAGGCACAATGCCGACTTAAGGACAAGAAGACTGACTCTTCTTACTGACTATGTTTTGAACCATTCCTGTGTCACTAGTTATAGATTCCAATGCTTCACTTCAGGTTTACTGTATACCTTGGACTTCCGAATTCACGATGAAACACAGATATTGCTTCGGAACTAAATAGAAAAGGCACAATGACGACTTAAGTACAAGAAGACTGACTCTTTTTACTCTCTATGTTTTGAACCATTTCTGTGACACTAGTTATAGATTCCGATGCTCCACTTCAGGTTTACTGTCTCCCTTGGACCTACTTATTGACGATGAAACACAGAAATTGCATCGGAATTAAATACAAAAGGCACAATACCGACTTAAGTACATGAAGACTGACTCTTCATACTGTCTATGTTTGGAACCATTCCTGTGACACTAGTTATAGATTCCGATGCTTCACTTCAGGTTTACTGTATTCCTCTGATCTTCCTATTGACGATGAATCACAGAAATTGCATCGGAATTAAATACAAAAGGCACAATGCCGACTTAAGTACAAGAAGACTGACACTTCTTACTGTCTATGTTTTGAACCATTCCTGTGACACTAGGTATAAATTCCGATGCTTCACTTCAGGCTTACTATATCCCTTGGACCTTCTTATTGACGATGAAACACAGAAATTGCATCGGAATTAAACACAAAAGGCACAATGCCGGCTTAAGTACAAATAGACTGACTCTTCTTACTGACTATGTTTTGAACCATTCCTGTGACACTGGTTATAGATTCTGATGCTTCACTTCAGGTTTACTGTACCCCTCTGACCTTCTTATTGACGATGAAACACAGAATTGCATCGGAATTAAATACAAAAGGCACAATGCCGACTTAAGGACAAGAAGACTGACTCTTTTTACTGACTATGTTTTGAACCATTCCTGTGACACTAGTTATGGATTCGGATGCTTTACTTCTGGTTTACTGTTTCCCTCTGACCTTCTTATTGGCGATGAAACACAGAAATTGCATCGGAATTAAATATAAAAGGCACAATGCAGACATAAGTACAAGAAGACTGACTCTTCTTACAGACTATGTTTTGAAACATTCCTGTGACAGTAGTTATAGATTGCGATGCTTCACTTCAGGTTTGCTGTATCCCTCTGACCTTCTTATTGACGATGAAACACAGCATTTGCATCGGAATTAAATACAAAAGGCACAATGCCGACTTAAGTACAAGAAGACTGACTCTTCCTACTGCCTATGTTTTGAACCATTCCTGTTACACTAGTTATAGATTCCGATGCTTCACTTCAGGTTTACTGTATGCCTTGGACCTTCTTATTGAGGATGAAACACAGAAATTGCATCGCAATTAAATACAAAAGGCACAATGCCGATTTAAGTACATGAAGACCGACTCTTTCTACTGACTATGTTTTGAACCATTCCTGTGACACTAGTTATAGATTCCGATGCTTCACTTCAGGTTTACTGTATCCCTTGGACCTTCTTCGTGACGATGAAACACAGAAATTGCATCGGAATTAAATACAAAAGGCACAATGCCGACTTAAGTACAAGAAGACTAACTCTTCTTACTGTCTATGTTTTGAACTATTCCTGTGACACTAGTTATAGATTCCGATGCTTCACTCCAGGTTTACTGTATCCCTTGGACCTTCTAAGTGACGATAAAACACAGAAATTGCATCGGAATTAAATAGAAAAGGCACAATGCCGACTTAAGTACAAGAGGACTGACTCTTCCTACTGTCAATGATTTGAACCATTCCTGTGACACTAGTTATAAATTCCGGTGCTTCACTTAATTTTTACTGTTTCCCTTGGACCTTCTTATTGACGATGAAACACAGAAATTGCATCAGAATTAAATAGAAAAGGCACAATGCCGACTTAAGTACAAGAAGACTGACGCTTCTTACTGACTATGATTTTGAACCATTCCTGTGACACTAGTTATAGATTCCGATGCTTCACTTCAGGTTTACTGTATCCCTTGGACCTCCTTATTGACGATGAAACACAGATATTGCATCGGAATGAAATAGAAAAGGCACAATGCCGACTTAAGTACAAGAAGACTGACTCTTCTTACTGTTTATGTTTGAACCATTCCTGTGACCCTAGTTATAGATTCCGATGCTTCACTTCAGGTTTACTGTATCCCTCTGACCTTCCTATAGACGATGAAACACAGAAATTGCATCCGAATTAAATACAAAATGCACAATATCGACTTAAGTACAAGAAGACTGACTCTTCCTACTGTCTCTGTTTTGAACCATTCCTGTGACACTAGTTATAGATTTCGATGCTACACTTCAGGTTTACTGTATCCCTCTGACCTTCTTATTGACGATGAAACACAGAAATTGCATCGGAATTAAATACAAAGGGCACAATGCCGACTTAAGTACAGGAAGACTGACTCTTCTTACTGACTATGTTTTGAACCATTCTCGTGACACTAGTTATAGATTCCGATGCTTCACTTCAGGTTTACTGTATCCCTTAAACCTTCTTATTGTCGATGAAACACAGAAATTGCATCGGAATTAAATACAAAAGGCACAATGCCGACTTAAGTACAAGAAGACTGACTCTTCTTACTGAGTATGTTTGAACCATTCCTGTGTCACTAGTTATAGATTCCGATGCTTCACTTCAGGTTTACTGTATACCTTGGACCTTATAATTGACCATGAAACACAGAGATTGCATCGGAACTAAATAGAAATGGCACAATGCCGACTTAAGTACAAGAAGGCTGCCTCTTTTTACTGTCTATGTTTTGAACCATTTCTGTGACACTAGTTACAGATTGCGATGCTTCACTTCAGGTTTACTGTGTCCCTTGGACCTTCTTATTGACGATGAAACACAGAAATTGCATCGGAATTAAATACAAAAGGCACAATACCGACTTAAGTACAAGAAGACTGACTCTTCTTACTGTCTATGTTTTGAACCATTCCTGTGACACTTGTTATAGATTCCGATGCTTCACATCAGATTTACTGTATCCCTATGATCTTCTTATTGACAATGAAACACAGAAATTGCATCGGAATTAAATACAAAAGGCACAATGCTGACTTAAGTACAAGAAGACGGACTCTTCTTACAGTCTATGATTTAAACCATTCCTGTGACACTAGTCATAGATTCCGGTGCTTCACTCCAGGTTTACTGTTTCCCTTGGACCTTCTTATTGACGATGAAACACAGAAATTGCATCAGAATTAAATAGAAAAGGCACAATGCCGACTTAAGTACAAGAAGACTGATGCTTCTTACTGACTATGTTTTTGAACCATTCCTGTGACACTAGTTATAGATTCCGATGCTTCACTTCAAGTTTACTGTATCCCTTGGACCTACTTATTGACGATGAAACACAGATATTGCATCGGAATGAAATAGAAAAGGCACAATGCCGACTTAAGTACAAGAAGGCTGCCTCTTTTTACTGTCTATGTTTTGAACCATTTCTGTGACACTAGTTACAGATTGCGATGTTTCACTTCGGTTTACTGTCTCCCTTGGACCTTCTTATTGACGATGAAACACAGAAATTGCATCGGAATTAAATACAAAAGGCACAATACCGACTTAAGTACAAGAAGACTGACTCTTCTTACTGTCTATGTTTTGAACCATTCTTGTGACACTAGTTATAGATTCCGCTGCTTCACATCAGGTTTACTGTATCCCTATGATCTTCTCAATGACAATGAAACACAGAAATTGCATCGGAATTAAATACAAAAGGCACAATGCTGACTTAAGTACAAGAAGACTGACTCTTCTTACAGTCTATGTTTTGAACCATTCCTGTGACACTAGTTATAGATTCCGATGCTTCACTTCAGGCTTACTGTATCCCTTGGACCTTCTTATTGACGATGAAACACAGAAATTGCATCAGAATTAAATAGAAAAGGAACAATGCCGACTTAAGTACAAGAAGACTGACGCTTCTTACTGACTATGTTTTTCAACCATTCCTGTGACACTAGTTATAGATTCCGGTGCTTCACTCCAGGTTTACTGTTTCCCTTGGACCTTCTTATTGACGATGAAACACAGAAATTGCATCGGAATTAAATACAAAAGGCACAATGCCGTCTTAAGTACAAGAAGACTGACTCTTCTTACTGACTATGTTTGAACCATTCCTGTGTCACTAGTTATAGATTCCGATGCTTCACTTCAGGTTTACTGTATACCTTGGACCTTGTAATTGACGATGAAACACAGAGATTGCATCGGAATTAAATAGAAAAGGCACAATGCCGACTTAAGTACACGAATGCTGCCTCTTTTTTCTGTCTATGTTTTGAACCATTTCTGTGACACTAGTTATAGATTGCGATGCATCACTTCAGGTTTACTGTCTCCCTTGGACCTGCTTATTGACGATGAAACACAGAACTTGCATCGGAATTAAATACAAAAGGCACAATACCGACTTAAGTACAAGAAGACTGACTCTTCTTACTGTCTATGTTTTGAACCATTCCTGTGACACTAGTTATAGATTCAGATGCATCACTTCAGGTTTACTGTATCCCTATGATCTTCTTATTGACGATGAAACACAGAAGTTGCATCGGGATTAAATACAAAAGGCACTATCCCGACTTAAGTACAAGAGGACTGATCCTTCTTACTGTCTATGTTTTGAACCATTCCTGAGACACTAGTTATAGATTCCGATGCTTCACTTCTGGTTTACTGAACCATCTGACCTTCTTATTGATGATCAAACACAGAAATTGCATCGGAATTAAATACAAAAGGCACAATGCAGACTTAAGTACAATAAGACTGACTCTTCTTACTGTCTATGTTTTGAACCATTCCTGTGACACTAGTTATAGATTCCGATGCTTCACATCAGATTTACTGTATCCCTATGATCTTCTTATTGACAATG
This sequence comes from Schistocerca serialis cubense, assembly GCF_023864345.2. NCBI lineage: Eukaryota > Metazoa > Arthropoda > Insecta > Orthoptera > Acrididae > Schistocerca > Schistocerca serialis. Next base: position 2,171,981 of record NC_064639.1, on the reverse strand, counting down.
AAACACAGAAATTGCACCGGAATTAAATACAAAAGGCACAATGCTGACTTAAGTACAAGAAGACTGACTCTTCTTACAGTCTATGTTTTGAACCATTCCTGTGACACTAGTTATAGATTCCGGTGCTTCACTCCAGGTTTACTGTTTCCCTTGGACCTTCTTATTGACGATGAAACACAGAAATTGCATCAGAATTAAATAGAAAAGGCACAATGCCGACTTAAGTACAAGAAGACTGACGCTTCTTACTGACTATGTTTTTGAACCATTCCTGTGACACTAGTTATAGATTCCGATGCTTCCCTTAAGGATTACTGTATCCCTTGGACCTTCTTATTGACGATGAAAGACAGATATTGCATCGGAATGAAATAGAAAAGGCACAATGCCGACTTAAGTACAAGAAGGCTGCCTCTTTTTACTGTCTATGTTTTGAACCATTTCTGTGACACTAGTTACAGATTGCGATGCTTCACTTCAGGTTTACTGTCTCCCTTGGACCTTCTTATTGACGATGAAATACAGAAATTGCATCGGAATTAAATACAAAAGGCACAATACCGACTTAAGTACAAGAAGACTGACTCTTCTTACTGTCTATGTTTTGAACCATTCCTGTGACACTAGTTATAGATTCCGATGCTTCACATCAGGTTTACTGTATCCCTATGATCTTCTTAATGACAATGAAACACAGAAATTGCATCGGAATTAAATACAAAAGGCACAATGCTGACTTAAGTACAAGAAGACTGACTCTTCTTACAGTCTATGTTTTGAACCATTCCTGTGACACTAGTTATAGATTCCGATGCTTCACTTCAGGCTTACTGTATCCCTTGGACCTTCTTATTGACGATGAAACACAGAAATTGCATCAGAATTAAATTGAAAAGGAACAATGCTGACTTAAGTACAAGAAGGCTGACGCTTCTTACTGACTATGTTTTTCAACCATTCCTGTGACACTAGTTATAGATTCCGGTGCTTCACTCCAGGTTTACTGTTTCCCTTGGACCTTCTTATTGACGATGAAACACAGAAATTGCATCGGAATTAAATACAAAAGGCACAATGCCGACTTAAGGACAAGAAAACTAACTCTTCTTACTGACAAAGGATTTGAACCATTCCTGTGACACTAGCTATAGATTCCGATGCTTAACTTCAGGTTTACTGTATCCCTCTGACCTTCTTATTGAAGATCAAACACAGAAATTGCATCGGAATTAAATACAAAAGGCACAATGCAGACTTCAGTACAATAAGACTGACTCTTCTTACTGTCTATGTTTTGAACCATTCCTGTGACACTAGTTATAGATTCCGATGCTTCACATCAGATTTACTGTACCCTATGATCTTCTTATTGACAATGAAACACAGAAATTGCATCGGAATTAAATACAAAAGGCACAATGCTGACTTAAGTACAAGAAGACTGACTCTTCTTACAGTCTATGTTTTGAACCATTCCTGTGACACTAGTTATAGATTCCGGTGCTTCACTCCAGGTTTACTGTTTCCCTTGGACCTTCTTATTGACGATGAAACACAGAAATTGCATCAGAATTAAATAGAAAATTCACAATGCCGACTTAAGTACAAGAAGACTGACGCTTCTTACTGACTATGTTTTTGAACCATTCCTGTGACACTAGTTATAGATTCCGATGCTTCCCTTCAGGTTTACTGTATCCCTTGGACCTTCTTATTGACGATGAAACACAGAAATTGCATCAGAATTAAATAGAAAAGGAACAATGCCGACTTAAGTACAAGTAGACTGACGCTTCTTACTGACTATGTTTTTCAGCCATTCCTGTGACACTAGTTATAGATTCCGGTGCTTCACTCCAGGTTTACTGTTTCCCTTGGACCTTCTTATTGACGATGAAACACAGAAATTGCATCGGAATTAAATACAAAAGGCACAATGCCGACTTAAGTACAAGAAGACTGACTCTTCTTACTGACTACGTTTGAACCATTCCTGTGTCACTAGTTATAGATTCCGATGCTTCACTTCAGGTTTACTGTATACCTTGGACCTTCTAATTGACGATGAAACACAGAGATTGCATCGGAATTAAATAGAAAAGGCACAATGCCGACTTAAGTACACGAATGCGGCCTCTTTTTAGTGTCTATGTTTTGAACCATTTCTGTGACACTAGTTATAGATTGCGATGCTTCACTTCAGGTTTACTGTCTCCCTTGGACCTTCTTATTGACGATGAAACACAGAAATTGCATCGGAATTAAATACAAAAGGCACAATACCGACTTAAGTACAAGAAGACTGCTTCTTCTTACTGTCTATGTTTTGAACCATTCCTGTGACACTAGTTATAGATTCCGATGCTTCACTTCAGGTTTACTGTATCCCTATGATCTTCTTATTGATGATGAAACACAGAAATTGCATCGGAATTAAATACAAAAGGCACAATCCCGACTTAAGTACAAGAGGACTGATCCTTCTTACTGTCTATGTTTTGAACCATTCCTGAGACACTAGTTATAGATTCCGATGCTTCACTTCAGGTTTACTGTAACCCTCTGACCTTCTTATTGATGGTCAAACCAGGAAATTGCATCGGAATTAAATACAAAAGGCACAATGCAGACTTAAGTACAATAAGACTGACTCTTCTTACAGACTATGTTTTGAACCATTCCTGTGACACTGGTTATAGATTGCGATGCTTCACTTCAGGTTTACTGTCTCCCTTGGACCTTCTTATTGACGATGAAACACAGAAATTGCATCGGAATTAAATACAAAAGGCACAATGCCGATTTAAGTACATGAAGACGGACTCTTTCTACTGACTATGCTTTTGAACTATTCCTGTGACACTAGTTATAGATTCCGATGCTTCACTTCAGGTTTACTGTATCCCTTCGACCTTCTTGTTGACGATGAAACACAGAAATTGCATCGGAATTAAATACAAAAGGCACAATGCCAACTTAAGTACAAGAAGGCTGACTCTTTTTACAGTCTATGCTTTGAACCAATCCTGTGACAGTAGTTACACATTCCGATTCTTCTCTCCAGGTTTACTGTATCCCTTGGACCTTCTTATTGACGATGAAACACAGAAATTGCATCTGAATTAAATACAAAAGGCACAATGCCGACTTAAGGACAAGAAAACTAACTCTTCTTACTGACAATGATTTGAACCATTCCTGTGACACTAGCTATAGATTCCGATGCTTCACTTCAGGTTTACTGTATCCCTCTGACCTTCTTATTGACGATGAAACACAGAAATTGCTTCGGAATTAAATACAAAAGGCACAATGCCGACTTCAGTACAAGAAGACTGACTCTTCATACTGTCTATGCTTTGAACCATTCCATTGACACTAGTTATAGATTCCGATGCTTCACTCCTGGTTTACTGTATCCCTTGGACCTTCTTATTGACGATGAAACACAGAAATTGCATCGGAATTAAATAGAAAAGGCACAATGCCGTCTTAAGTACAAGAGTACTGACTCTTCTTCCTTCTATGTTTTGAACCATTCCGGTGACACTAGTCATAGATTCCGATGCTTCACCATAGGTTTACTGTATCCCTTGGACCTTCTTATTGACGATGAAACACAGAAATTGCATCGGAATTAAATACAAAGGGCAAATTGCCGACTTAAGTACACGAAGACTGACTCTTCTTACTGCCTATGTTTTGAACCATTCCTGTGACACTAGTTATAGATTCCAATGCTACACTCCAAGTTTACTGTATCCCTTGGACCTTCGTATGGACGATGAAAAACAGAAATTGCATCGGATTTAAATACAAAAGGCACAATGCCGACTTATGGACAAGAAGACTGACTCTTCTTACTGTCTATGTTTTGAACCATTCCTGTGACACTAGTTATAGATTCCGATGCTTCACTCCAGGTTTACTGTATCCCTTGGACCTCCTTATTGACGATGAAACACAGAAATTGCCTCGGAATTTATAGAAAAGCCACAATGCCGACTTAAGTACAAGAGGACTGACTCTTCCTACTGTCAATGTTTTGAACCATTCCTGTGACACTAGTTATTGATTCCGGTGCTTCACTCCAGGTTTACTGTTTCCCTTGGACCTTCTTATTGACGATGAAACACAGAAATTGCATCAGAATTAAATAGAAAAGGAACAATGCCGACTTAAGTACAAGAAGACTGACGCTTCTTACTGACTATGTTTTTCAACCATTCCTGTGACACTAGTTATAGATTCCGGTGCTTCACTCCAGGTTTACTGTTTCCCTTGGACCTTCTTATTGACGATGAAACACAGAAATTACATCGGAATTAAATACAAAAGGCACAATGCCGACTTAAGTACAAGAAGACTGACTCTTCTTACTGACTATGTATGAACCATTCCTGTGTCACTAGTTATAGATTCCGACGCTTCACTTCAGGTTTACTGTATCCCTCTGACCTTCTTATTGACGATGAAACACAGAAATTGCATCGGAATTAAATGCAAAAGGCACAATGCCGATTTAAGTACATGAAGACGGACTCTTTCTACTGACTATGCTTTTGAACTATTCCTGTGACACTAGTTATAGATTCCGATGCTTCACTTCAGGTTTACTGTATCCCTTCGACCTTCTTATTGACGATGAAACACAGAAATTGCATCGGAATTAAATACAAAAGGCACAATGCCGACTTAAGGACAAGAAGACTAACTCTTCTTACTGACAATGATTTGAACAGTTCCTGTGACACTAGCTATAGATTCCGATGCTTCACTTCAGGTTTACTGTATCCCTCTGACCTTCTTATTGACGATGAAACACAGAAATTGCATCGGAATTTAATACAAAAGGCACAATGCCGACTTCAGTACAAGAAGACTGACTCTTCTTACTGTCTATGCTTTGAACCATTCCATTGACACTAGTTATAGATTCCTATGCTTCACTCCAGGTTTACTGTATCCCTTGGACCTTCTTATTGACGATGAAACACAGAAATTGCATCGGAATTAAATAGAAAAGGCACAATGCCGTCTTAAGTACAAGAGTACTGACTCTTCTTCCTTCTATGTTTTGAACCATTCCGGTGACACTAGTCATAGATTCCGATGCCTCACCACAGGTTTACTGTATCCCTTGGACCTTCTTATTGACGATGAAACACAGAAATTGCATCGGAATTAAATACAAAGGGCAAATTACCGACTTAAGTACACGAAGACTGACTCTTCTTACTGTCTATGTTTTGAACCATTCCTGTGACACTAGTTACAGATTCCGATGCTTCACTCCAGGTTTACTGTATCCCTTGGACCTTCTTATTGACGATGAAACACAGAAATTGCCTCGGAATTAAATAGAAAAGCCACAATGCCGACTTAAGTACAAGAGGACTGACTCTACCTACTGTCAATGTTTTGAACCATTCTTGTGACACTAGTTATAGATTCCGATGCTTCACATCAGATTTACTGTATCCCTATGATCTTCTTATTGACAATGAAACACAGAAATTGCATCGGAATTAAATACAAAAGGCACAATGCTGACTTAAGTACAAGAAGACTGACTCTTCTTACAGTCTATGTTTTGAACCATTCCTGTGACACTAGTTATAGATTCCGGTGCTTCACTCCAGGTTTACTGTTTCCCTTGGACCTTCTTATTGACGATGAAACACAGAAATTGCATCAGAATTAAATAGAAAAGGCACAATGCCGACTTAAGTACAAGAAGACTGACGCTTCTTACTGACTATGTTTTTGAACCATTCCTGTGACACTAGTTATAGATTCCGATGCTTCACTTCAGGTTTACTGTATCCCTTGGACCTTCTTATTGACGATGAAAGACAGATATTGCATCGGAATGAAATAGAAAAGGCACAATGCCGACTTAAATACAAGAAGGCTGCCTCTTTTTACTGTCTATGCTTTGAACCATTTCTGTGACACTAGTTACAGATTGCGAAGCATCACTTCAGGTTTACTGTCTCCCTTGGACCTTCTTATTGACGATGAAATACAGAAATTGCATCGGAATTAAATACAAAAGGCACAATACCGACTTAAGTACAAGAAGACTGACTCTTCTTACTGTCTATGTTTTGAACCATTCCTGTGACACTAGTTATAGATTCCGATGCTTCAAATCAGGTTTACTGTATCCCTATGATCTTCTTAATGACAATGAAACACAGAAATTGCATCGGAATTAAATACAAAAGGCACAATGCTGACTTAAGTACAAGAAGACTGACTCTTCTTACAGTCTATGTTTTGAACCATTCCTGTGACACTAGTTATAGATTCCGATGCTTCACTTCAGGCTTACTGTATCCCTTGGACCTTCTTATTGACGATGAAACACAGAAATTGCATCAGAATTAAATAGAAAAGGAACAATGCCGACTTAAGTACAAGAAGACTGACGCTTCTTACTGACTATGTTTTTCAACCATTCCTGTGACACTAGTTATAGATTCCGGTGCTTCACTCCAGGTTTACTGTTTCCCTTGGACCTTCTTATTGACGATGAAACACAGAAATTGCATCGGAATTAAATACAAAAGGCACAATGCCGACTTAAGTACAAGAAGACTGACCCTTCTTACTGACTATGTTTGAACCATTCCTGTGTCACTAGTTATAGATTCCGATGCTTCACTTCAGGTTTACTGTATACCTTGGACCTTCTAATTGACGATGAAACACAGAGATTGCATCGGAATTAAATAGAAAAGGCACAATGCCGACTTAAGTACACGAATGCTGCCTCTTTTTACTGTCTATGTTTTGAACCATTTCTGTGACACAAGTTATAGATTGCGATGCTTCACTTCAGGTTTACTGTCTCCCTTGGACCTTCTTATTGACGATGAAACACAGAAATTGCATCGGAATTAAATACAAAAGGCACAATACCGACTTAAGTACAAGAAGACTGACTCTTCTTACTGTCTATGTTTTGAACCATTCCTGTGACACTAGTTATAGATTCCGATGCTTCACTTCAGGTTTACTGTATCCCTATGATCTTCTTATTGATGATGAAACACAGAAATTGCATCGGAATTAAATACAAAAGGCACAATCCCGACTTAAGTACAAGAGGACTGATCCTTCGTACTGTCTATGTTTTGAACCATTCCTGAGACACTAGTTATAGATTCCGATGCTTCACTTCAGGTTTACTGTAACCCTCTGACCTTCTTATTGATGATCAAACACAGAAATCGCATCGGAATTAATTACAAAAGGCACAATGCAGACTTAAGTACAATAAGACTGACTCTTCTTACAGACTATGTTTTGAACCATTCCTGTGACACTGGTTATTGATTGCGATGCTTCACTTCAGGTTTGCTGTATCCCTCTGACCTTCGTATAGATGATGAAAAACAGAAATTGCATCGGATATAAATACAAAAGGCACAATGCCGACTTATGGTCAAGAAGACTGACTCTTCTTACTGTCTATGTTTTGAACCATTCCTGTGACACTAGTTATAGATTCCGATGCTTCACTCCAGGTTTACTGTATCCCTTGGACCTTCTTATTGACGATGAAGCACAGAAATTGCCTCGGAATTAAATAGAAAAGCCACAATGCCGACTTAAGTACAAGAGGACTGACTCTTCCTACTGTCAATGTTTTGAACCATTTCTGTGACAGTAGTTATAGATTCCGGTGCTTCACTCCAGGTTTACTGTTTCCCTTGGACCTTCTTATTGACGATGAAACACAGAAATTGCATCAGAATTAAATAGAAAAGGAACAATGCCGACTTAAGTACAAGAAGACTGACGCTTCTTACTGACTATGTTTTCAACCATTCCTGTGACACTAGTTATAGATTCCGGTGCTTCACTCCAGGTTTACTGTTTCCCTTGGACCTTCTTATTGACGATGAAACACAGAAATTGCATCGGAATTAAATACAAAAGGCACAATGCCGACTTAAGTACAAGAAGACTGACTCTTCTTACTGACTATGTTTGAACCATTCCGGTGACACTAGTCATAGATTCCGATGCTTCACCACAGGTTTACTGTATCCCTTGGACCTTCTTATTGACGATGAAACACAGAAAATGCCTCGGAATTAAATAGAAAAGGCACAATGCCGACTTAAGTACAAGAGGACTGACTCTTCCTACTGTCAATGTTTTGAACCATTCCTGTGACACTAGTTATAGATTCCGGTACTTCACTCCAGGTTTACTGTTTCCCTTGGACCTTCTTATTGACGATGAAACACAGAAATTGCATCAGAATTAAATAGAAAAGGAACAATCCCGACTTAAGTACAAGAAGACTGACGCTTCTTACTGACTATGTTTTTCAACCTTTCCTGTGACACTAGTTATAGATTCCGGTGCTTCACTCCAGGTTTACTGTTTCCCTTGGACCTTCTTATTGACGATGAAACACAGAAATCGCATCGGAATTAAATACAAAAGGCACATACCGACTTAAGTACAAGAAGACTGACTCTTCTTACTGACTATGTTTGAACCATTCCTGTGTCACTAGTTATAGATTCCGTTGCTTCACTTCAGGTTTACTGTATCCCTCTGACCTTCTTATTGACGATGAAACACAGAAATTGCATCGGAATTAAATGCAAAAGGCACAATGCCGATTTAAATACATGAAGACGGACTCTTTCTACTGACCTTGCTTTTGAACTATTCCTGTGACACTAGTTATAGATTCCGATGCTTCACTTCAGGTTTACTGTATCCCTTCGACCTTCTTATTGACGATGAATCACAGAAATTGCATCGGAATTAAATACAAAAGGCACAATGCCAACTTAAGTACAAGAAGACTGACTCTTCTTACAGTCTATGCTTTGAACCATTCCTGTGACAGTAGTTACACATTCCGATTCTTCTCTCCAGGTTTACTGTATCCCTCTGACCTTCTTATTGACGATGAAACAAAGAAATTGCATCGGAATTAAATACAAAAGGCACAATGCCGACTTCAGTACAAGAAGACTGACTCTTCTTACTGTCTATGTTTTGAACCTTTCCATTGACACTAGTTATAGATTCCGATGCTTCACTCCAGGTTTACTGTATCCCTTGGACCTTCTTATTGACGATGAAACACAGAAATTGCATCGGAATTAAATAGAAAAGGCACAATGCCGTCTTAAGTACAAGAACACTGACTCTTCTTCCTTCTATGTTTTGAACCATTCCGGTGACACTAGTCATAGATTCCGATGCTTCACCACAGGTTTACTGTATCCCTTGGACCTTCTTATTGACGATGAAACACAGAAATTGCATCGGAATTAAATACAAAGGGCAAATTGCCGACTTAAGTACACAAAGACTGACTCTTCTTACTGCCTATGTTTTGATCCATTCCTGTGACACTAGTTATAGATTCCGATGCTACACTCCAAGTTTACTGTATCCCTTGGACCTTCGTATAGACGATGAAAAACAGAAATTGCATCGGATTTAAATACAAAAGGCACAATGCCGACTTATGGACAAGAAGACTGACTCTTCTTACTGTCTATGTTTTGAACCATTCCTGTGACACTAGTTATAGATTCCGATGCTTCACTCCAGGTTTACTGTATCCCTTGGACCTTCTTATTGACGATGAAACACAGAAATTGCCTCGGAAATAAATAGAAAAGCCACAATGCCGACTTAAGTACAAGAGGACTGACTCTTCCTACTATCAATGTTTTGAACCATTCCTGTGACACTAGTTATAGATTCCGGTGCTTCACTCCAGGTTTACTGTTTCCCTTGGACCTTCTTATTGACGATGAAACACAGAAATTGCATCAGAATTAAATAGAAAAGGAACAATGCCGACTTAAGTACAAGAAGACTGACGCTTCTTACTGACTATGTTTTTCAACCATTCCTGTGACACTAGTTATAGATTCCGGTGCTTCACTCCAGGTTTACTGTTTCCCTTGGACCTTCTTATTGACGATGAAACACAGAAATTGCATCGGAATTAAATACAAAAGGCCCAATGCCGACTTAAGTACAAGAAGACTGACTCTTCTTACTGTCTATGTTTTGAACCATTCCTGTGACACTAGTTATAGATTCCGATGCTTCACTTCAGGTTTACTGTATACCTTGGACCATCTAATTGACGATGAAACACAGAGATTGCATCGGAATTAAATTGAAAAGGCACAATGCCGACTTAAGTAAACGAATGCTGCCTCTTTTTATTGTCTATGTTTTGAACCATTTCTGTGACACTAGTTATAGATTGCGATGCTTCACTTCAGGTGTACTGTCTCCCTTGGACCTTCTTATTGACGATGAAACACAGAAATTGCATCGGAATTAAATACAAAAGGCACATTACCGACTTAAGTACAAGAAGACTGACTCTTCTTACTGTCTATGTTTTGAACCATTCCTGTGACACTAGTTATAGATTCCGATGCTTCACTTCAGGTTTACTGTATCCCTATGATCTTCTTATTGATGATGAAACACAGAAATTGCATCGGAATTAAATACAAAAGGCACAATCCCGACTTAAGTACAAGAGGACTGATCCTTCTTACTGTCTATGTTTTGAACCATTCCTGGGGCACTAGTTATAGATTCCGATGCTTCACTTCAGGTTTACTGTAACCCTCTGACCTTCTTATTGATGATCAAACACAGAAATTGCATCGGAATTAAATACAAAAGGCACAATGCAGACTTAAGTACAATAAGACTGACTCTTCTTACAGACTATGTTTTGAACCATTCCTGTGACACTGGTTATAGATTGCGATGCTTCACTTCAGGTTTGCTGTATCCCACTGACCTTCTAATTGACGATGAAACACAGAATTTGCATCGGAATTAAATACAAAAGGCACAATGCCGACTTAAGTACAAGAAGACTGACTCTTCCTACTGTCTATGTTTTGAGCCATTCCTGTGACACTAGTTATAGGTTCCGATGCTTCACTTCAGGTTTACTGTATCCCTTGGACCTTCTTATTGACGATGAAACACAGAAATTGCATCGGAATTAAATACAAAAGGCACAATGCCGATTTAAGTACATGAAGACGGACTCTTTCTACTGACTATGCTTTTGAACTATTCCTGTGACATTAGTTATAGATTCCGATGCTTCACTTCAGGTTTACTGTATCCCTTCGACCTTCTTATTGACGATGAAACACAGAAATTGCATCGGAATTAAATACAAAAGGCACAATGCCAACTTAAGTACAAGAAGACTGACTCTTCTTACAGTCTATGCTTTGAACCATTCCTGTGACAGTAGTTACACATTCCGATTCTTCTCTCCAGGTTTACTGTATCCCTTGGACCTTCTTATTGACGATGAAACACAGAAATTGCATCGGAATGAAATACAAAAGGCACAATGCCGACTTAAGGCCAAGATGACTAACTCTTCTTACTGACAATGATTTGAACCATTCCTATGACACTAGCTATAGATTCCGATGCTTCACTTCAGGTTTACTGTATCCCTCTGACCTTCTTATTGACGATGAAACACAGAAATTACATCGGAATTAAATACAAAAGGCACAATGCCGATTTAAGTACATGAAGACGGACTCTTTCGACTGACTATGCTTTTGAACTATTCCTGTGACACTAGTTATAGATTCCGATGCTTCACTTCAGGTTTACTGTATCCCTTCGACCTTCTTATTGACGATGAAACACAGAAATTGCATCGGAATTAAATACAAAAGGCACAATGCCAACTTAAGTACAAGAAGACTGACTCTTCTTACAGTCTATGCTTTGAACCATTCCTGTGACAGTAGTTACACATTCCGATTCTTCTCTCCAGGTTTACTGTATCCCTTGGACCTTCTTATTGACGATGAAACACAGAAATTGCATCGGAATTAAATAGAAAAGGCACAATGCCGTCTTAAGTACAAGAGTACTGACTCTTCTTCCTTCTATGTTTTGAACCATTCCGGTGACACTAGTGATAGATTCCGATGCTTCACCACAGGTTTACTGTATCCCTTGGACCTTCTTATTGACGATGAAACACAGAAATTGCATCGGAATTAAATACAAAGGGCAAATTGCCGACTTAAGTACACGAAGACTGACTCTTCTTACTGCCTATGTTTTGAACCATTCCTGTGACACTAGTTTTAGATTCCGATGCTACACTCCAAGTTTACTGTATCCCTTGGACCTTCGTATAGACGATGAAAAACAGAAATTGCATCGGATTTAAATACAAAAGGCACAATGCCGACTTATGGACAAGAAGACTGACTCTTTTACTGTCTATGTTTTGAACCATTCCTGTGACACTAGTTATAGATTCCGATGCTTCACTCCAGGTTTACTGTTTCCCTTGGACCTTCTTATTGACGATGAAACATAGAAATTGCATCGGAATTAAATACAAAAGGCACAATGCCGACTTAAGTACAAGAAGACTGACTCTTCTTACTGACTATGTTTGAACCATTCCTGTGTCACTAGTTATAGATTCCGATGCTTCACTTCAGGTTTACTGTATACCTTGGACCTTCTAATTGACGATGAAACACAGAGATTGCATCGGAATTAAATAGAAAAGGCACAATGCCGAGTTAAGTACAAGAATGCTACCTCTTTTTACTGTCTATGTTTTGAACCATTTCTGAGACACTAGTTATAGATTGCGATGCTTCATTTCAGGTTTACTGTCTCCCTTGGACCTTCTTATTGACGATGAAACACAGAAATTGCATCGGAATTAAATACAAAAGGCACAATACCGACTTAAGTACAAGAAGACTGACTCTTCTTACTGTGTATGTTTTGAACCATTCCTGTGACACTAGTTATAGATTCCGATGCTTCACTTCAGGTTTACTGTATCCCTATGATCTTCTTATTGATGATGAAACACAGAAATTGCATCGGAATTAAATACAAAAGGCACAATCCCGACTTAAGTACAAGAGGACTGATCCTTCTTACTGTCTATGTTTTGAACCATTCCTGGGACACTAGTTATAGTTTCCGATGCTTCACTTCAGGTTTACTGTAACCCTCTTACCATCTTATTGATGATCAAACACAGAAATTGCATCGGAATTAAATACAAAAGGCACAATCCCGACTTAAGTACAAGAGGACTGATCCTTCTTACTGTCTATGTTTTGAGCCATTCCTGTGACACTAGTTATAGGTTCCGATGCTTTACTTCAGGTTTACTGTATCCCTTGGACCTTCTTATTGACGATGAAACACAGAAATTGCATCGGAATTAAATACAAAAGGCACAATGCCGATTTAAGTACATGAAGACGGACTCTTTCTACTGACTATGCTTTTGAACTATTCCTGTGACACTAGTTATAGATTCCGATGCTTCACTTCAGGTTTACTGTATCCCTTCGACCTTCTTATTGACGATGAAACACAGAAATTGCATCGGAATTAAATACAAAAGGCACAATGCCGATTTAAGTACATGAAGATGGACTCTTTCGACTGACTATGCTTTTGAACTATTCCTGTGACACTAGTTATAGATTCCGATGCTTCACTTCAGGTTTACTGTATCCCTTCGACCTTCTTATTGACGATGAAACACAGAAATTGCATCGGAATTAAATACAAAAGGCACAATGCCAACTTAAGTACAAGAAGACTGACTCTTCTTACAGTCTATGCTTTGAACCATTCCTGTGACAGTAGTTACACATTCCGATTCTTCTCTCCAGGTTTACTGTATCCCTTGGACCTTCTTATTGACGATGAAACACAGAAATTGCATCGGAATTAAATAGAAAAGGCACAATGCCGTCTTAAGTACAAAAGTACTGACTCTTCTTCCTTCTATGTTTTGAACCATTCCGGTGACACTAGTGATAGATTCCGATGCTTCACCACAGGTTTACTGTATCCCTTGGACCTTCTTATTGACGATGAAACACAGAAAATGCATCGGAATTAAATACAAAGGGCAAATTGCCGACTTAAGTACACGAAGACTGACTCTTCTTACTGCCTATGTTTTGAACCATTCCTGTGACACTAGTTTTAGATTCCGATGCTACACTCCAAGTTTACTGTATCCCTTGGACCTTCGTATAGACGATGAAAAACAGAAATTGCATCGGATTTAAATACAAAAGGCACAATGCCGACTTATGGACAAGAAGACTGACTCTTTTACTGTCTATGTTTTGAACCATTCCTGTGACACTAGTTATAGATTCCGATGCTTCACTCCAGGTTTACTGTATCCCTTGGACCTTCTTATTGACGATGAAACACAGAAATTGCCTCGGAATTAAATAGAAAAGGCACAATGCCGACTTAAGTACAAGAGGACTGACTCTTCCTACTGTCAATGTTTTGAACCATTCCTGTGACACTAGTTATAGATTCCGGTGCTTCACTCCAGGTTTACTGTTTCCCTTGGACCTTCTTATTGACGATGAAACACAGAAATTGCATCAGAATTAAATAGAAATGGAACAATGCCGACTTAAGTACAAGAAGACTGACGCTTCTTACTGACTATGTTTTTCAACCATTCCTGTGACACTAGTTATAGATTCCGGTGCTTCACTCCAGGTTTACTGTTTCCCTTGGACCTTCTTATTGACGATGAAACACAGAAATTGCATCGGAATTAAATACAAAAGGCACAATGCCGACTTAAGTACAAGAAGACTGACTCTTCTTACTGACAATGTTTGAACCATTCCTGTGTCACTAGTTATAGATTCCGATGCTTCACTTCAGGTTTACTGTATACCTTGGACCTTCTAATTGACGATGAAACACAGAGATTGCGTCGGAATTAAATAGAAAAGGCACAATGCCGACTTAAGTACAAGAATGCTACCTCTTTTTACTGTCTATGTTTTGAACCATTTCTGTGACACTAGTTATAGATTGCGATGCTTCATTTCAGGTTTACTGTCTCCCTTGGACCTTCTTATTGACGATGAAACACAGAAATTGCATCGGAATTAAATACAAAAGGCACAATGCCGACTTAAGTACAAGAATGCTACCTCTTATTACTGTCTATGTTTTGAACCATTTCTGTGACACTAGTTATAGATTGCGATGCTTCATTTCAGGTTTACTGTCTCCCTTGGACCTTCTTATTGACGATGAAACACAGAAATTGCATCGGAATTAAATACAAAAGGCACAATACCGACTTAAGTACAAGACGACTGACTCTTCTTACTGTGTATGTTTTGAACCATTCCTGTGACACTAGTTATAGATTCCGATGCTTCACTTCAGGTTTACTGTATCCCTATGATCTTCTTATTGATGATGAAACACAGAAATTGCATCGGAATTAAATACAAAAGGCACAATGCTAACTTAAGTACAAGAAGACTGACTCTTCTTACAGTCTATGCTTTGAACCATTCCTGTGACAGTAGTTACACATTCCGATTCTTCTCTCCAGGTTTACTGTATCCTTGGACCTTCTTATTGACGATGAAACACAGAAATTGCATCGGAATTAAATACAAAAGTCACAATGCCGACTTAAGGACAAGAAGACTAACTCTTCTTACTGACAATGATTTGAACCATTCCTATGACACTAGCTATAGATTCCGATGCTTCACTTCAGGTTTACTGTATCCCTCTGACCTTCTTATTGACGATGAAACACAGAAATTGCATCGGAATTAAATAGAAAAGGCACAATGCCGTCTTAAGTACAAGAGTACTGACTCTTCTTCCTCCTATGTTTTGAACCATTCCGGTGACACTAGTCATAGATTCCGATGCTTCACCACAGGTTTACTGTATCCCTTGGACCTTCTTATTGACGATGAAACACAGAAATTGCATCGGAATTAAATACAAAGGGAAAATTGCCGACTTAAGTACACGAAGACTGACTCTTCTTACTGCCTATGTTTTGAACCATTCCTGTGACACTAGTTATAGATTCCGATGCTACACTCCAAGTTTACTGTATCCCTTGGACCTTCGTATAGACGATGAAAAACAGAAATTGCATCGGATTTAAATTCAAAAGGCACAATGCCGACTTATGGACAAGAAGACTGACTCTTCTTACTGTCTATGTTTTGAACCATTCCTGTGACACTAGTTATAGATTCCGATGTTTCACTCCAGGTTTACTGTATCCCTTGGACCTTCTTATTGACGATGAAACACAGAAATTGCCTCGGAATTAAATAGAAAAGCACAATGCCGACTTAAGTACAAGAGGACTGACTCTTCCTACTGTCAATGTTTTGAACCATTCCTGTGACACTAGTTATAGATTCCGGTGCTTCACTCCAGGTTTACTGTTTCCCTTGGACCTTCTTATTGACGATGAAACACAGAAATTGCATCAGAATTAAATAGAAAAGGAACAATGCCGACTTAAGTACAAGAAGACTGACGCTTCTTACTGACTATGTTTTTCAACCATTCCTGTAACACTAGTTATAGATTCCGGTGCTTCACTCAAGGTTTACTGTTTCCCTTGGACCTTCTTATTGACGATGAAACACAGAAATTGCATCGGAATTAAATACAAAAGGTACAATGCCGACTTAAGTACAAGAAGACTGACTCTTCTTACTGACTATGTTTGAACCATTCCTGTGTCACTAGTTATAGATTCCGATGCTTCACTTCAGGTTTACTGTATACCTTGGACCTTCTAATTGACGATGAAACACAGAGATTGCATCGGAATTAAATAGAAAAGGCACAATGCCGACTTAAGTACAAGAATGCTGCCTCTTTTTACTGTCTATGTTTTGAACCATTTCTGTGACACTAGTTATAGATTCCGATGCTTCACTTCAGGTTTACTGTAACCCTCTGACCTTCTTATTGATGATCAAACACAGAAATTGCATCGGAATTAAATACAAAAGGCACAATGCAGACTTAAGTACAATAAGACTGACTCTTCTTACTGTCTATGTTTTGAACCATTCCTGTGACACTAGTTATAGATTCCGATGCTTCTCAACAGATTTACTGTATTCCTATGATCTTCTTATTGACAATGAAACACAGAAATTGCATCGGAATTAAATACAAAAGGCACAATGCTGACTTAAGTACAAGAAGACTGACTCTTCTTACAGTCTATGTTTTGAACCATTCCTGTGACACTAGTTATAGATTCCGATGCTTCACTTCAGGTTTACTGTATCCCTTGGACCTTCTTATTGACGATGAAACACAGATATTGCATCGGAATGAAATAGAAAAGGCACAATGCCGACTTAAGTACAAGAAGGCTGCCTCTTTTTACTGTCTATGTTTTGAACCATTTCTGTGACACTAGTTACAGATTGCGATGCTTCACTTCAGGTTTACTGTCTCCCTTGGACCTTCTTATTGACGATGAAACACAGAAATTGCATCGGAATTAAATACAAAAGGCACAATACCGACTTAAGTACAAGAAGACTGACTCTTCTTACTGTCTATGTTTTGAACCATTCCTGTGA
This sequence comes from Schistocerca serialis cubense, assembly GCF_023864345.2. Classification (NCBI taxonomy): domain Eukaryota; kingdom Metazoa; phylum Arthropoda; class Insecta; order Orthoptera; family Acrididae; genus Schistocerca; species Schistocerca serialis. The sequence goes on along the minus strand of NC_064639.1, from coordinate 2,154,507 downwards.
CACTAGTTATAGATTCCGATGCTTCACATCAGGTTTACTGTATCCCTATGATCTTCTTAATGACTATGAAACACAGAAATTGCATTGGAATTAAATACAAAAGGCACAATGCTGACTTAAGTACAAGAAGACTGACTCTTCTTACTGTCTATGCTTTGAACCATTCCTGTGACACTAGTTATAGATTCCGATGCTTCACTTCAGGCTTACTGTATCCCTTGGACCTTCTTATTGACGATGAAACACAGAAATTGCATCAGAATTAAATAGAAAAGGAACAATGCCGACTTAAGTACAAGAAGACTGACGCTTCTTACTGACTATGTCTTTCAACCATTCCTGTGACACTAGTTATAGATTCCGGTGCTTCGCTCCAGGTTTACTGTTTCCCTTGGACCTTCTTATTGACGATGAAACACAGAAATTGCATCGGAATTAAATACAAAAGGCACAATGCCGACTTAAGTACAAGAAGACTGACTCTTCTTACTGACTATGTTTGAACCATTCCTGTGTCACTAGTTATAGATTCCGATGCTTCACTTCAGGTTTACTGTATACCTTGGACCTTCTAATTGACGATGAAACACATAGATTGTATCGGAATTAAATAGAAAAGGCACAATGCCGACTTAAGTACACGAATGCTGCCTCTTTTTACTGTCTATGTTTTGAACCATTTCTGTGACACTAGTTATAGATTGCGATGCTTCACTTCAGGTTTACTGTCTCCCTTGGACCTTTTTATTGACGATGAAACACAGAAATTGCATCGGAATTAAATACAAAAGGCACAATACCGACTTAAGTACAAGAAGACTGACTCTTCTTACTGTCTATGTTTTGAACCATTCCTGTGACACTAGTTATAGATTCCGATGCTTCACTTCAGGTTCACTGTATCCCTATGATCTTCTTATTGATGATGAAACACAGAAATTCTATCGGAATTAAATACAAAAGGCACAATCCCGACTTAAGTACAAGAGGACTGATCCTTCTTACTGTCTATGTTTTGAACCATTCCTGAGAGACTAGTTATAGATTCCAATGCTTCACTTCAGGTTTACTGTAACCCTCTGACCTTCTTATTGATGATCAAACACAGAAATCGCATCGGAATTAAATACAAAAGGCACAATGCAGACTTAAGTACAATAAGACTGACTCTTCTTACAGACTATGTTTTGAACCATTCCTGTGACACTGGTTATAGATTGCGATGCTTCACTTCAGGTTTGCTGTATCCCTCTGACCTTCTTATTGACGATGAAACACAGAATTTGCATCGGAATTAAATACAAAAGGCACAATGCCGACTTAACTACAAGAAGACTGACTCTTCCTACTGTCTATGTTTTGAGCCATTCCTGTGACACTAGTTATAGGTTCCGATGCTTCACTTCAGGTTTACTGTATCCCTTGGACCTTCTTATTGACGATGAAACACAGAAATTGCATCGGAATTAAATACAAAAGGCACAATGCCGATTTAAGTACATGAAGACGGACTCTTTCTACTGACTATGCTTTTGAACTATTCCTGTGACACTAGTTATAGATTCCGATACTTCACTTCAGGTTTACTGTATCCCTTCGACCTTCTTATTGACGATGAAACACAGAAATTGTATCGGAATTAAATACAAAAGGCACAATGCCAACTTAAGTACAAGAAGACTGACTCTTCTTACAGTCTATGCTTTGAACCATTCCTGTGACAGTAGTTACACATTCCGATTCTTCTCTCCAGGTTTACTGTATCCCTTGGACCTTCTTATTGACGATGAAACACAGAAATTGCATCGGAATTAAATACAAAAGGCACAATGCCGACTTAAGGACAAGAAGACTAACTCTTCTTACGGACAATGATTTGAACCATTCCTGTGACACTAGCTATAGATTCCGATTCTTCACTTCAGGTTTACTGTATCCCTCTGACCTTCTTATTGACGATGAAACACAGAAATTGCATCGGAATGAAATACAAAATTCACAATGCCGACTTCAGTACAAGAAGACTGACTCTTCTTACTGTCTACGCTTTGAACCATTCCATTGACACTAGTTATAGATTCCGATGCTTCACTCCAGGTTTACTGTATCCCTTGGACCTTCTTATTGACGATGAAACACAGAAATTGCATCGGAATTAAATAGAAAAAGCACAATGCCGACTTAAGTACAAGAGTACTGACTCTTCTTCCTTCTATGTTTTGAACCATTCCGGTGACACTAGTCATAGGTTCCGATGCTTCACCACAGGTTTACTGTATCCCTTGGACCTTCTTATTGACGATGAAACACAGAAATTGCATCGGAATTAAATACAAAGGGCAAATTGCCGACTTAAGTACACGAAGACTGACTCTTCTTACTGCCGATGTTTTGAACCATTCCTGTGACACTAGTTATAGATTCCGATGCTACACTCCAAGTTTACTGTATCCCTTGGACCTTCGTATAGACGATAAAAAACAGAAATTGCATCGGATTTAAATACAAAAGGCACAATGCCGACTTATGGACAAGAAGACTGACTCTTCTTACTGTCTATGTTTTGAACCATTCCTGTGACACTAGTTACAGATTCCGATGCTTCACTCCAGGTTTACTGTATCCCTTGGACCTTCTTATTGACGATGAAACACAGAAATTGCCTCGAAATTAAATAGAAAAGCCACAATGCCGACTTAAGTACAAGAGGACTGACTCTTCCTACTGTCAATGTTTTGAACCATTCCTGTGACACTAGTTATAGATTCCGGTGCTTCACTCCAGGTTTACTGTTTCCCTTGGACCTTCTTATTGACGATGAAACACAGAAATTGCATTAGAATTAAATAGAAAAGGAACAATGCCGACTTAAGTACAAGAAGACTGACGCTTCTTACTGACAATGTTTTTCACCATTCCTGTGACACTAGTTATATATTCCGCTGCTTCACTCCAGGTTTACTGCTTCCCTTGGACCTTCTTATTGACGATGAAACACAGAAATTGCATCGGAATTAAATACAAAAGGCACAATGCCGACTTAAGTACAAGAAGCCTGACTCTTCTTACTGACTATGTTTGAAACATTCCGGTGACACTAGTCATAGATTCCGATGCTTCACCACAGGTTTACTGTATCCCTTGGACCTTCTTATTGACGATGAAACACAGAAATTGCCTCGGAATTAAATAGAAAAGGCACAATGCCGACTTAAGTACAAGAGGACTGACTCTTCCTACTGTCAATGTTTTGAACCATTCCTGTGACACTAGTTATAGATTCCGGTGCTTCACTCCAGGTTTACTGTTTCCCTTGGGCCTTCTTATTGACGATGAAACACAGAAATTGCATCAGAATTAAATAGAAAAGGAACAATGCCGTCTTAAGTACAAGAAGACTGACGCTTCTTACTGACTATGTTTTTCAACCAGTCCTCTGACACTAGTTATAGATTCCGGTGCTTCACTCCAGGTTTACTGTTTCCCTTGGACCTTCTTATTGACGATGAAACACAGAAATGGCATCGGAATTAAATACAAAAGGCACAATGCCGACTTAAGTACAAGAAGACTGACTCTTCTTACTGACTATGTTTGAACCATTCCTGTGTCACTAGTTATAGATTCCGATGCTTCACTTCAGGTTTACTGTATACCTTGGACCTTCTAATTGACGATGAAACACAGAGATTGCATCGGAATTAAATAGAAAAGGCACAATGCCGACTTAAGTACACGAATGCTGCCTCTTCTTACTGTCTATGTTTTGAACCATTCCTGTGACACTAGTTATAGATTTCGATGCTTCACTTCAGGTTTACTGTATCCCTATGATCTTCTTATTGATGATGAAACACAGAAATTGCATCGGAATTAAATACAAAAGGCACAATGCAGACTTAAGTACAATAAGACTGACTCTTCTTACAGACTATGTTTTGAACCATTCCTGTGACACTGGTTATAGATTGCGATGCTTCACTTCAGGTTTGCTGTATCCCTCTGACCTTCTTATAGACGATGAAACACAGAATTTGCATCGGAATTAAATACAAAAGGCACAATGCCGACTTAAGTACACGAGGACTGACTCTTCCTACTGTCTATGTTTTGAGCCATTCCTGTGACACTAGTTATAGGTTCCGATGCTTCACTTCAGGTTTACTGTATCCCTCTGACCTTCTTATTGACGATGAAACACAGAAATTGCATCGGAATTAAATACAAAAGGCACAATGCCGACTTCAGTACAAGAAGACTGACTCTTCTTACTGTCTATGCTTTGAACCATTCCATTGACACTAGTTATAGATTCCGATGCTTCACTCCAGGTTTACTGTATCCCTTGGACCTTCTTATTGACAATGAAACACAGAAATTGCATCGGAATTAAATAGAAGAGGCACAATGCCGTCTTAAGTACAAGAGTACTGACTCTTCTTCCTTCTATGTTTTGAACCATTCCGGTGACACTAGTCATAGATTCCGATGCTTCACCACAGGTTTACTGTATCCCTTGGACCTTCTTATTGACGATGAAACACAGAAATTGCATCGGAAATAAATACAAAGTGCAAATTGCCGACTTAAGTACACGAAGACTGACTCTTCTTACTGCCTATGTTTTGAACCATTCCTGTGACACTAGTTATAGATTCCGATGCTACACTCCAAGTTTACTGTATCCCTTGGACCTTCGTATAGACGATGAAAAACAGAAATTGCATCGGAATTAAATACAAAAGGCACAATACCGACTTAAGTACAAGAAGACTGACTCTTCTTACTGTCTATGCTTTGAACCATTCCTGTAAAACTAGTTATAGATTCCGATGCTTCACTTCAGGTTTACTGTATACCTTGGACCTTCTAATTGACGATGAAACACAGAGATTGCATCGGAATTAAATAGAAAAGGCACAATGCCGACTTAAGTACAAGAATGCTGCCTCTTTTTACTGTCTATGTTTTGAACCATTTCTGTGACACTAGTTATAGATAGCGATGCTTCACTACAGGTTTACTGTCTCCCTTGGACCTTCTTATTGACGATGAAACACAGAAATTGCATCGGAATTAAATACAAAAGGCACAATACCGACTTAAGTACAAGAAGACTGACTCTTCTTACTGTCTATGCTTTGAACCATTCCTGTACAACTAGTTATAGATTCCGATGCTTCACTTCAGGGTTACTGTATCCCTATGATCTTCTTATTGACGATGAAACACAGAAATTGCATCGGAATTAAATACAAAAGGCACAATGTACACTTAAGTACAAGATGACTGACTCTTCTTACAGTCTATGTTTTGAACCATTCCTGTGACACTAGTTATAGATTCCGATGCTTCACTTCAGGCTTACTGTGTCCCTTGGACCTTCTTATTGACGATGAAACACAGAAATTGCATCGGAATTAAACACGAAAGGCACAATGCCGACTTAAGTACAAAAAGACTGCCTCTTCTTACTGACTATGCTTTGAACCATTCCTGTGACACTAGTTATAGATTCTGATGCTGCACTTCAGGTTTACTGTATCCCTTGGACCTTCTTATTGACGATGAAACACAGAAATTGCATCGGAATTAAATACAAAAGGCACAATCCCGACTTAAGTACAAGAGGACTGATCCTTCTTACTGTCTATGTTTTGAGCAATTCCTGTGACACTAGTTATAGGTTCCGATGCTTCACTTCAGGTCTACTGTATCCCTTGGACCTTCTTATTGACGATGAAACACAGAAATTGCATCGGAATTAAATACAAAAGGCACAATGCCGATTTAAGTACATGAAGACGGACTCTTTCTACTGACTATGCTTTTGAACTATTCCTGTGACACTAGTTATAGATTCCGATGCTTCACTTCAGGTTTACTGTATCCCTTCGACCTTCTTATTGACGATGAAACACAGAAATTGCATCGGAATTAAATACAAAAGGCACAATGCCAACTTAAGTACAAGAAGACTGACTCTTCTTACAGTCTATGCTTTGAACCATTCCTGTGACAGTGGTTACACATTCCGATTCTTCTCTCCAGGTTTACTGTATCCCTTGGACCTTCATATTGACGATGAAACACAGAAATTGCATCGGAATTAAATACAAAAGGCACAATGCCGACTTAAGGACAAGAAGACTAACTCTTCTTGCTGACAATGATTTGAACCATTCCTGTGACACTAGCTATAGATTCCGATGCTTCACTTCAGGTTTACTGTATCCCTCTGACCTTCTTATTGACGATGAAACACAGAAATTGCATCGGAATTAAATACAAAAGGCACAATGCCGACTTCAGTACAAGAAGACTGACCCTTCTTACTGTCTATGCTTTGAACCATTCGATTGACACTAGATATAGATTCCGATGCTTCACTCCAGGTTTACTGAATCCCTTAGACCTTCTTATTGACGATGAAACACAGAAATTGCATCGGAATTAAATAGAAAAGGCACAATGCCGTCTTAAGTACAAGAGTACTGACTCTTCTTCCTTCTATGTTTTGAACCATTCCGGTGACATTAGTCATAGATTCCGATGCTTCACCACAGATTTACTGTATCCCTTGGACCTTCTTATTGACGATGAAACACAGAAATTGCCTCGGAATTAAATAGAAAAGGCACAATGCCGACTTAAGTACAAGAGGAATGACTCTTCCTACTGTCAATGTTTTGAACCATTCCTGTGACACTAGTTATAGATTCCGGTGCTTCACTCCTAGTTTACTGTTTCCCTTGGACCTTCTTATTGACGATGAAACACAGAAATTGCATCAGAATTAAATAGAAAAGGAACAATGCCGACTTAAGTACAAGATGACTGACGCTTCTTACTGACTATGATTTTCAACCATTCCTGTGACACTAGTTATAGATTCTGATGCTGCACTTCAGATTTACTGTATCCCTTGGACCTTCTTATTGACGATGAAACACAGAAATTGCATCGGAATTAAATACAAAGGGCACAATACCGACTTAAGTACAAGAAGACTGACTCTTCTTACTGTCTATGCATTGAACCATTCCTGTAAAACTAGTTATAGATTCCGATGCTTCACTTCAGGTTTACTGAATCCCTATGATCTTCTTATTGACGATGAAACACAGAAATTGCATCGGAATTAAATACAAAAGGCACAATGCTGACTTAAGTACAAGATGACTGACTCTTCTTACAGTCTATGTTTTGAACCATTCCTGTGACACTAGTTATACATTCCGATGCTTCACTTCAGGCTTACTGTATCCCTTTGACCTTCTTATTGACGATGAAACACAGAAATTGCATCGGAATTAAACACGAAAGGCACAATGCCGACTTAAGTACAAAAAGACTGCCTCTTCTTACTGACTATGCTTTGAACCATTCCTGCTACACTAGTTATAGATTCTGATGCTGCACTTCAAGTTTACTGTATCCCTTGGACCTTCTTATTGACGATGAAACACAGAAGTTGCATCGGAATTAAATACAAAAGGCACAATGCCGACTTAAGGACAAGAAGACTGACTCTTTTTACTGACTATGTTTTGAACCATTCCTGTGACACTAGTTATAGATTCCGATGCTTCACTTCAGGTTTACTATATCCCTCTGATCTTCTTATTAACGATGAAACACAGAAATTGCATCGGAATTAAATACAAAAGGCACAATGCCGACTTAAGTACAAGAAGACTGACTCTTCTTACTGTCTCTGTTTTGAACCATTCCTGTGACACTAGTTATAGATTCCGATGCTTCACTTCAGGCTTACTGTATCCCTTGGACCTTCTTATTGACGATGAAACACAGAAATTGCATCGGAATTGAACACAAAAGGCACAATGCCGACTTAAGTACAAATAGACTGACTCTTTTTACTGACTATGTTTTGAACCATTCATGTGATACTAGTTATGGATTCGGATGCTTCACTTCTGGTTTACTGTATACCTCTGATCTTCTAATTGACGAAGAAACACAGAAATTGCATCGGAATTAAATACAAAAGGCACAATGCCGACTTAAGTACAAGAAGACTGACTCTTCCAACTGTCTATGCTTTTAACCATTCCTGTTACACTAGTTATAGATTCCGATGCTTCACTTCAGGTTTACTGTATCCCTTGGACCTTCTTATGGACGATGAAACACAGAAATTGCATCGGAATTAAATACAAAAGGCACAATGCCGACTTAAGTACACGAAGACTGACTCTTTTTACTGCCTATGTTTTGAACCACTCCTGTGACACTAGTTATAGATTCCGATGCTACACTCCAGGTTTACTGTATCCCTTGGACCTTCTTATTGACGATGAAAAACAGAAATTGCATCGGAATTAAATACTAAAGGCACAATGCCGACTTAAGGACAAGAAGACTGACTCTTCTTACTGACCATGTTTTGAACCATTCCTGTGACACTAGTTATAGATTCCGATGCTTCACTTCTGGTTTACATTATCCCTCTTACGTTCTTATTGACGATGAAACACAGAAATTGCATCGGAATTAAATGGAACAGGCACAATGCCGACTTAAGTACAAGAAGACTGACTCTTCTTACTGTCTATGTTTTTGAACCATTCCTGTGAAACTAGTTATAGATTCCGATGCTTCACTTCAGGTTTAATGTATCCCTCTGACCTTCTTATTGACGATGAAACACAGAAAATGCTTCGGAATTATATACAAAAGGCACAATGCCGACTTAAGTACAAGAAGACAGACTCTTCTTACTGACTATGTTTTGAACCATTCTCGTGACACTAGTTATAGATTCCGATGCTTCACTTCAGGTTTACTGTATCCCTTAAACCTTCCTATTGACGATGAAACACAGAGATTGCATCGGAATTAAACACAAAAGGCACAATGCCGAGTTATGTACAAGATGACATACTCTTCTTACTGACTATGTTTGAACCACTCCTGTGTCACTAGTTATAGATTCCGATGCTTCACTTCTGGTTTACTGTATACCTTGGGCCTTCTAATTGACGACGAAACACAGAGATTGCATCGGAATTAATTAGAAAAGGCACAATGCCGACTTAAGTACAAGAAGGCTGCCACTTTTTACTGTCTATGTTTTGAACCATTTCTGTGACACTAGTTATAGATTGCGATGCTTCACTTCAGGTTTACTGTCTCCCTTGGACCTTCTTATTGACGATGAAACACAGAAATTGCGTTGGAATTAAATACAAAAGGCACAATGCTGACTTAAGTACAAGAACACAGACTCTTCTGACTGTCTATGTTTTGAACCATTCCTGTGACACAAGTTTTAGATTCCGATGCTTCACGTCAGGCTTACAGTATCCCTTGGACCTTCTTATTGACGATGAAACACAGAAATTGCATCGGAATTAAACACAAAAGGCACAATGCCGACTTAAGTACAAAAAGACTGACTCTTCTTACTGACTATGCTTTGAACCATTCCTGTGACACTAGTTATAGATTCCGATGCTTCACTTCAGGTTTACTGTATCCCTTGGACCTTCTTATTGACGATGAAACACAGAAATTGCATCGGAATTAAATACAAAAGGTACAATGCCGACTTAAGTACAAGAAGACTGACTCTTTTTACTGACTATGTTTGAACCATTCCTGTGACACTAGTTATGGATTCGGGTGCTTCACTTCTGGTTCATTGTATCCCTCTGACCTTCTTATTGACGATGAAACACAGAAATTGCATCGGAATTAAATAGAAAAGGCACAATGCCGACTTAAGTACAAGACGACTGACTTTTCTTACTGTCTATGTTTTGAACTATTCCTGTGACACTAGTTATAGATTCCGATGCTTCACTTCAGGTTTACGGTATCCCTCTGATCTTGTTATTGACGATGAAACACAGAAATTGCATCGGAATTAAATACAAAAGGCACAATGCCGACTTAAGTACAAGAGGACTGATCTTTCTTACTGTCTATGTTTTGAACCATTCCTGTGACACTAGTTATAGATTCCGATGCTTCACCTCAGGCTTACTGTATCCCTTGGACTTTCTTATTGACGATGAAACACAGAAATTGCATCGGAATTAAACACAAAAGGCACAATGCCGACTTAAGTACAAAAAGACTGCCTCTTCTTACTGACTATGCTTTGAACCATTCCTGTGACACTAGTTATAGATTCCGATGCTTCACTTCAGGTTTACTGTATCCCTAGGACCTTCTTATTGACGATGAAACACAGAAATTGCATCGGAATTAAATACAAAGGGCACAATGCCGACTTAAGGACAAGAAGACTGACTCTTTTTACTGACTATGTTTTGAACCATCCTGTGACACTAGTTATAGAATCCGATGCTTCACTTCAGGTTTACTGTATCCCTCTGATCTTCTTATTGACGATGAAACACAGAAATTGCATCGGAATTAAATACAAAAGGCACAATGCCGACCTAAGTACAAGAAGACTGACTCTTCTTACTGTCTATGATCTGAACCATTGCTGTGACACTAGTTATAGATTCCGATGCTTCACTTCAGACTTACTGTATCCCTTGGACCTTCTTATTGACGATGAAACACAAAAATTGCATCGGAATTAAACACAAAGGGCACAATGCCGACTTAAGTACAAATAGACTGACTCTTTTTACTGACTATGTTTTGAACCATTCCTGTGACACTAGTTATGGATTCGGATGCTTCACTTCTGGTTTACTGTATCCCTCTGACCTTCTTATTGACGATGAAACACAGAAATTGCATCGGAATTAAATACAAAAGGCACAATGCCGACTTAAGTACAAGAGGACCGATCCCTCTTACTGTCTATCTTTTGAACCATTCCTGAGATACTAGTTATAGATTCCGATGCTTCACTGCAGGTTTACTGTAACCCTCTGACCTTCTTATTGATGATGAAACACAGAAATTGCATCGGAATTAAATACAAAAGGCACAATGCAGACATAAGTAGAAGAAGACTGACTCTTCTTACAGACTATGTTTTGAACCATTCCTATGACACAAGTTATAGATTGCGATGCTTCACTTCAGGTTTGCTGTATACCTCTGACCTTCTTATTGACGATGAAACACAGAATTTGCATCGGAAATAAATACAAAAGACACAATGCCGACTTAAGTACAAGAAGACTGACTCTTCCTACTGTCTATGTTTTGAAACATTTCTGTTACACTAGTTATAGATTCCGATGCTTCACTTCAGGTTTACTGTATCCCTTGGACCTTGTTATTGACGATGAAACACAGAAATTGCATCCGAATTAAATACAAAAGGCACAATGCCGACTTAAGTACACGAAGACTGACTCTTCTTACTGCCTATGTTTTGAACCACTCGTGTGACACTAGTTATAGATTCCGATGCTTCACGTCAGGCTTACTGTTTCCCTTGGACCCTCTTATCGACGATGAAACACAGAAATTGTATCGGAATTAAACACAAAAGGCACAATGCCGACTTATGTACAAAAAGACTGACTCTTCTTACTGACTATGCTTTGAACCATTCCTGTGACACTAGTTATAGATTCCGATGCTTCACTTCAGGTTTACTGTATCCCTTGGACCTTCTTATTGACGATGAAACTCAGAAATTGCATCGGAATTAAATACAAGAGGTACAATGCCGACTTAAGTAGAAGAAGACTGACTCTTTTTACTGACTATGTTTGAACGATTCCTGTGACACTAGTTATGGATTCGGATGCTTCACTTCTGGTACAATGTATCCCTCTGACCTTCTTATTGACGATGAAACACAGAAATTGCATCCGAATTAAATAGAAAAGGCACAATGCCGACCTAAGTACAAGACGACTGACTTTTCTTACTGTCTATGTTTTGAACTATTCCTGTGACACTAGTTATAGATTCCGATGCTTCACTTCAGGTTTACTGTATCCCTCTGATCTTCTTATTGACGATGAAACACAGAAATTGCATCGGAATTAAATACAAAAGGCACAATGGCGACTTAATTACAAGAGGACTGATCTTTCTTACTGTCTTTGTTTTGAACCATTCCTGTGACACTAGTTATAGATTCCGATGCTTCACTTCAGATTTACTGTATCCCTCTGACCTTCTTTTTGATGTTGAAACACAGAAATTGCATCGGAATTAAATACAAAAGGCACAATGCGGACTTAAGTACAAGAAGACTGACACTTCTTACTGACCATGTTTTGAACCATTCCTGTGACACTAGTTATAGATTGCGATGCTTCACTTCAGGTTTGCTGTATCCCTCTGACCTTCTTAATGACGGTGAAACACAGAATTTGCATCGGAATTAAATACAAAAGGCACAATGCCGACTTAAGTACAAGAAGACTGACTCTTCGTACTGACTATGTTTGAACCATTCCTGTGTCACTAGTTATAGATTCCGATGCTTCACTTCAGGTTTACTGTATACCTTGGACCTTCTAATTGACGATGAAACACAGAGATTGCTTCGGAATTAAATAGAAAGGGCACAATGCCGAGTTAAGTACAAGAAGGCTGCCTCCTTTTACTGTCTATGTTTTGAACCATTTCTGTGACACTAGTTATAGATAGCGATGCTTCACTTCAGGTTTACTGTCTCTCTTGGACCTTCTTATTGACGATGACACACAGAAATTGCATCGGAATTAAATACAAAAGGCACAATACCGACTTAAGTACAAGAAGACTGACTCTTTTTACTGTCTATGTTTTGAACCATTCCTGTGACACTAGTTATAGATTCCGATGCTTCACTTCAGGTTTACTGTATCGATATGATCTTCTTATTGACGATGAAACACAGAAATTGCATCGGAATTAAATACAAAAGGCACAATGCTGACTTAAGTACAGGAAGACTGACTCTTCTTACTGTCTATGATTTGAACCATTCCTGTGACACTAGTTATAGATTCCGATGCTTCACTTCCGGCTTACTGTATCCCTTGGACCTTCTTATTGACGATGAAACACAGAAATTGCATAGGAATTAAATAGAAAAGGCACAATGCCGACTTAAGTACAAGAAGGCTGCCTCTTTTACTGTCTATGTTTTGAACCATTTCTGTGACACTAGTTATAGATTGCGATGCTTCACTTCAGGTTTACTGTCTCCCTTGGACCTTCCTATTGACGATGAAACACAGAAATTGCATCGGAATTAAATACAAAAGGCACAATACCGTCTTAAGTACAAGAAGACTGACTCTTCTTACTGTCTATGTTTTGAACCATTCCTGTGACACTAGTTATAGATTCCGATGCTTCACTTCAGGTTTACTGTGTCCCTATGATCTTCTTATTGACGATGAAACACAGAAATTGCATCGGAATTAAATACAAAAGGCACAATGCTGACTTAAGTACAAGAAGACTGACTCTTCTGACTGTCTATGTTTTGAACCATTCCTGTGACACTAGTTATAGATTCCGATGCTTCACGTCAGGCTTACTGTATCCCTTGGACCTTCTTATTGACGATGAAACACATAAATTGCATCGGAATTAAACACAAAAGGCACAATGCCGACTTAAGTACAAAAAGACTGACTCTTCTTACTGACTATGCTTTGAACCATTCCTGTGACACTAGTTATAGATTGCGATGCTTCACTTCAGGTTTGCTGTATCCCTCTGACCTTCTTAATGACGATGAAACACAGAATTTGCACCGGAATTAAATACAAAAGGCACAATGCCGACTTAAGTACAAGAAGACTGACTCTTCGTACTGACTATGTTTGAACCATTCCTGTGTCACTAGTTATAGATTCCGATGCATCACTTCAGGTTTACTGTATACCTTGGACCTTCTAATTGACGATGAAACACAGAGATTGCATCGGAATTAAACAGAAAGGGCACAATGCCGAGTTAAGTACAAGAAGGCTGCCTCTTTTTACTGTCTATGTTTTGAACCAATTCTGTGACACTAGTTATAGATAGCGATGCATCACTTCAGGTTTACTGTCTCTCTTGGACCTTCTTATTGACGATGACACACAGAAATTGCATCGGAATTAATTACAAAAGGCACAATACCGACTTAAGTACAGAAGACTGACTCTTTTTACTGTCTATGTTCTGAACCATTCCTGTGACACTAGTTATAGATTCCGATGCTTCACTTCAGGTTTACTGTATCGATATGATCTTCTTATTGACGATGAAACACAGAAATTGCATCGGAATTAAATACAAAAGGCACAATGCTGACTTAAGTACAGGAAGACTGACTCTTCTTACTGTCTATGATTTGAACCATTCCTGTGACACTAGTTGTAGATTCCGATGCTTCACTTCAGGCTTACTGTATCCCTTGGACCTTCTTATTGACGATGAAACACAGATATTGCATCGGAATTAAACACAAAAGGCACAATGCCGACTTAAGTACAAAAAGGCTGACTCTTCTTACCGACTATGCTTTGAACCATTCCTGTGACACTAGTTATAGATTCCGATGCTTCACTTCAGGTTTACTGTATCCCTTGGACCTTCTTATTGACGATGAAACACAGAAATTGCATCGGAATTAAATACAAATGGTACAATGCCGACTTAAGTACAAGAAGACTGACTCTTTTTACTGACTATGTTTGAACCATTCCTGTGACACTAGTTATGCATTCGGATGCTTCACTTCTGGTTCACTATATCCCTCTGACGTTCTTATTGACGATGAAACACAGAAATTGCATCGGAATTGAATAGGAAAGGCACAATGCCGACTTATGTACAAGACGACTGACTTTTCTTACTGTCTATGTTTTGAACTATTCCTGTGACACTAGTTATAGACTCCGATGCTTCACTTCAGGTTTACTGTATCACTCTGATCTTCTTATTGACGATGAAACACAGAAATTGCATCGGAATTAAATACAAAAGACAGAATGCCGACTTAAGTACAAGAGGACTGATCTTTCTTATTGTCTATGTTTTGAACCATTCCTGTGACACTAGTTATAGATTGCGATGCTTCACTTCAGGTTTGCTGTATCCCTCTGACCTTCTTAATGACGATGAAACACAGAATTTGCATCGGAATTAAATACAAAAGGCACAATGCAGACTTAAGTACAAGAAAACTGACTCTTCCTACTGTCTATGCTTTGAACCATTCCTGTGAAACTAGTTATAGATTCCGATGCTTCACTCCAGGTTTACTGTATCCCTTGGACCTTCTTATTGACGATGAAACACAGAAATTGCATCGGAATTAAATACAAAAGGCACAGTGCCGACTTAAGTACAAGAGGACTGATCCTTTTTACTGTCTGTGGTTTGAACCATTCCTGAGACACTAGTTATAGATTCCGATGCTTCACTTCAGGTTTACTGTAACCCTCTGACCTTCTTATTGATGATCAAACACAGAAATTGCATCGGAATTAAATACAAAAGGCACAACGCAGACTTAAGTACAAGAAGACTGACTCTTCTTACAGACTATGTTTTGAACCATTCCTGTGACACTAGTTATAGATTGCGATGCTTCACTTCAGGTTTACTGTATCCCTTGGACCTTCTTATTGACGATGAAACACAGAAATTGCATCGGAATTAAATACAAAAGGCACAATGCCGATTTAAGTACATGAAGACCGACTCTTTCTACTGACTATGTTTTGAACCATTCCTGTGACACAAGTTATAGATTCCGATGCTTCGCATCAGGTTTACTGTATCCCTTGGACCTTCTTATTGACGATGAAATACAGAAATTGCATCGGAATTAAATACAAAAGGCACAATGCCGACTTAAGTACAAGAAGACTGACTCTTCTTACAGTCTATGCTTTGAACCATTCCTGTGACAGTAGTTACACATTCCGATTCTTCTCTCCAGGTTTACTGTATCCCTTGGACCTTCTTATTGACGATGAAACACAGAAATTGCCTCGGAATTAAATAGAAAAGGCACAATGCCGACTTAAGTACAAGAGGAATGACTCTTCCTACTGTCACTGTTTTGAACCATTCCTGTGACACTAGTTATAGATTCCGGTGCTTCACTCCAGGTTTACTGTTTCCCTTGGACCTTCTTGTTGACGATGAAACACAGAAATTGCATCAGAATTAAATAGAAAAGGAACAGTGCCGACTTAAGTACAAGAAGACTGACGCTTCTTACTGACTATGTTTTTCAACCATTCCTGTGACACTAGTTATAGATTCTGATGCTGCACTTCAGATTTACTGTATCCCTTGGACCTTCTTATTGACGATGAAACACAGAAATTGCATCGGAATTAAATACAAAAGGCACAATACCGACTTAAGTACAAGAAGACTGACTCTTCTTACTGTCTATGCTTTGAACCATTCCTGTAAAACTAGTTATAGATTCCGATGCTTCACTTCAGGTTTACTGAATCCCTATGATCTTCTTATTGACGATGAAACACAGAAATTGCATCGGAATTAAATACAAAAGGCACAATGCTGACTTAAGTACAAGATGACTGACTCTTCTTACAGTCTATGTTTTGAACCATTCCTGTGACACTAGTTATACATTCCGATGCTTCACTTCAGGCTTACTGTATCCCTTGGACCTTCTTATTGACGATGAAACACAGAAATTGCATCGGAATTAAACACGAAAGGCACAATGCCGACTTAAGTACAAAAAGACTGCCTCTTTTTACTGACTATGCTTTGAACCATTCCTGTGACACTAGTTATAGATTCTGATGCTGCACTTCAAGTTTACTGTATCCGTTGGACCTTCTTATTGACGATGAAACACAGAAGTTGCATCGGAATTAAATACAAAAGGCACAATGCCGACTTAAGGACAAGAAGACTGACTCTTTTTACTGACTATGTTTTGAACCATTCCTGTGACACTAGTTATAGATTCCGATGCTTCACTTCAGGGTTACTATATCCCTCTGATCTTCTTATTGACGATGAAACACAGAAATTGCATCGGAATTAAACACAAAAGGCACAATGCCGACTTAAGTACAAGAAGACTGACTCTTCTTACTGTCTATGTTTTGAACCATTCCTGTGACACTAGTTATAGATTTCGATGCTTCACTTCTGGTTTACATTATCCCTCTTACCTTCTTATTGACGATGAAACACAGAAATTGCATCGGAATTAAATGGAACAGGCACAATGCCGACTTAAGTACAAGAAGACTGACTCTTCTTACTGTCTATGTTTTTGAACCATTCCTGTGTCACTAGTTATAGATTCCGATGCTTCACTCCAGGTTTACTGTATCCCTTGAACCTTCTTATTGACGATGAAATACAGAAATTGCATCGGTATTAATTAGAAAAGGCACTATGCCGACTTAAGTACAAGAGGACTGACTCTTCCTACTGTCAATGTTTTGAACCATTCCTGTGACACTAGTTATAGATTCCGGTGTTTCACTCCAGGTTTACTGTTTCCCTTGGACCTTCTTATTGACGATGAAACACAGAAATTGCATCAGAATTAAATAGAAAAGGCACAATGCCGACTTAAGTACAAGAAGACTGACGCTTCTTAGTGACTATGTTTTTGAACCATTCCTGTGACACTAGTTATAGATTCCGATGCTTCACTTCAGGTTTACTGTATCCCTTGGACCTTCTTATTGACGATGAAACACAGATATTGCATCGGAATGAAATAGAAAAGGCACAATGCCGACTTAAGTACAAGAAGACTGACTCTTCTTACTGTTTATGTTTGAACCATTCCTGTGACACTAGTTATAGATTCCGATGCTTCACTTCAGGGTTACTGTATCCCTCTGACCTTCCTATAGACGATGAAACACAGAAATTGCATCCGAATTAAATACAAAAGGCACAATACCGACTTAAGTACAAGAAGACTGACTCTTCCTACTGTCTATGTTTTGAACCATTCCTGTGAAACTAGTTATAGATTCCGATGCTTCACTTCAGGTTTAATGTATCCCTCTGACCTTCTTATTGACGATGAAAAACAGAAAATGCATCGGAATTATATACCAAAGGCACAATGCCGACTTAAGTACAAGAAGACAGACCCTTCTTACTGACTATGTTTTGAACCATTCTCGTGACACTAGTTATAGATTCCGATGCTTCACTTCAGGTTTACTGTATCCCTTAAACCTTCCTATTGACGATGAAACACAGAGATTGCATTGGAATTAAACACAAAAGGCACAATGCCGAGTTATGTACAAGATGACATACTCTTCTTACTGACTATGTTTGAACCATTCCTGTGTCACTAGTTATAGATTCCGATGCTTCACTTCTGGTTTACTGTATACCTTGGACCTTCTAATTGACGATGAAACACAGAGATTGCATCGGAATTAATTAGAAAAGGCACAATGCCGACTTAAGTACAAGAAGGCTGCCTCTTTTTACTGTCTATGTTTTGAACCATTTCTGTGACACTAGTTATAGATTGCGATGCTTCACTTCAGGTTTACTGTCTCCCTTGGACCTTCTTATTGACGATGAAACACAGAAATTGAATCGGAATTAAATACAAAAGGCACAATACCGACTTAAGTACAAGAAGACTGACTCTTCTTACTGTCTATGTTTTGAACCATTCCTGTGACACTAGTTATGGATTCCGATGCTTCACTTCAGGTTTACTGTATCCCTATCATCTTCTTATTGACGATGAAACACAGAAATTGCGTTGGAATTAAATACAAAAGGCACAATGCTGACTTAAGTACAAGAAGACTGACTCTTCCGACTGTCTATGTTTTGAACCATTCCTGTGACACAAGTTATAGATTCCGATGCTTCACGTCAGGCTTACTGTATCCCTTGGACCTTCTTATTGACGATGAAACACAGAAATTGCATCGGAATTAAACACAAAAGGCACAATGCCGACTTAAGTACAAAAAGACTGACTCTTCTTACTGACTATGCTTTGAACCATTCCTGTGACACTAGTTATAGATTCCGATGCTTCACTTCAGGTTTACTGTATCCCTAGGACCTTCTTATTGACGATGAAACACAGAAATTGCATCGGAATTAAATACAAAAGGCACAATGCCGACTTAAGGACAAGAAGACTGACTCTTTTTACTGACTATGTTTGAACCATTCCTGTGACACTAGTTATGGATTCGGATGCTTCACTTCTGGTTCATTGTATCCCTCTGACCTTCTTATTGACGATGAAACACAGAAATTGCATCGGAATTAAATAGAAAAGGCACAATGCCGACTTAAGTACAAGACGACTGACTTTTCTTACTGTCTATGTTTTGAACTATTCCTGTGACACTAGTTATAGATTCCGATGCTTCACTTCAGGTTTACGGTATCCCTCTGATCTTCTTATTGACGATGAAACACAGAAATTGCATCGGAATTAAATTCAAAAGGCACAATGCCGACTTAAGTACAAGAGGACTGATCTTTCTTACTGTCTATGTTTTGAACCATTCCTGTGACACTAGTTATAGATTCCGTAGCTTCACTTCAGGCTTACTGTATCCCGTGGACCTTCTTATTGACGATGAAACACAGAAATTGCATCGGAATTAAACACAAAAGGCACAATGCCGACTTAAGTACAAAAAGACTGCCTCTTCTTACTGACTATGCTTTGAACCATTCCTGTGACACTAGTTATAGATTCCGATGCTTCACTTCAGGTTTACTGTATCCCTAGGACCTTCTTATTGACGATGAAACACAGAAATTGCATCGGAATTAAATACAAAAGGCACAATGCCGACTTAAGGACAAGAAGACTGACTCTTTTTACTGACTATGTTTTGAACCATCCTGTGACACTAGTTACAGAATCCGATGCTTCACTTCAGGTTTACTGTATCCCTCTGATCTTCTTATTGACGATGAAACACAGAAATTGCATCGAAATTAAATACAAAAGGCACAATGCCGACTTAAGTACAAGAAGACTGACTCTTCTTACTGTCTATGATTTGAACCATTGCTGTGACACTAGTTATAGATTCCGATGCTTCACTTCAGGCTTACTGTATCCCTTGGACCTTCTTATTGACGATGAAACACAAAAATTGCATCGGAATTAAACACAAATGGCACAATGCCGACTTAAGTACAAATTGACTGACTCTTTTTACTGACTATGTTTTGAACCATTCCTGTGACACTAGTTATGGATTCGGATGCTTCACTTGTGGTTTACTGTATCCCTCTGACCTTCTTATTGACGATGAAACACAGAAATTGCATCGGAATTAAATACAAAAGGCACAATGCCGACTTAAGTACAAGAGGACCGATCCTTCTTACTGTCTATCTTTTGAACCATTCCTGATATACTAGTTATAGATTCCGATGCTTCACTGCAGGTTTACTGTAACCCTCTGACCTTCTTATTGATGATGAAACACAGAAATTGCATCGGAATTAAATACAAAAGGCACAATGCAGACATAAGTACAAGAAGACTGACTCTTCTTACAGACTATGTTTTGAACCATTCCTGTGACACAAGTTATAGATTGCGATGCTTCACTTCAGGTTTGCTGTATACCTCTGACCTTCTTATTGACGATGAAACACAGAATTTGCATCGGAAATAAATACAAAAGACACAATGCCGACTTAAGTACAAGAAGACTGACTCTTCCTACTGACTATGTTTTGAACCATTCTCGTGACACTAGTTATAGATTCCGATGCCTCACTTCAGGTTTACATTATCGCTCTTACCTTCTTATTGACGATGAAACACAGAAATTGCATCGGAATTAAATGGAACAGGCACAATGCCGACTTAAGTACAAGAAGACTGACTCTTCTTAATGTCTATGTTTTTGAACCAT